>NW_022196113.1:600000-901474 GCF_008641045.1 Pistacia vera | reverse complement strand
ATTGGAAATATGAATTGAAAATTGCAAAAACTAATAAAAATTAAAATAAGAGCAAATTGATAACAAAAAGATTAAGAGAATAAATGAATAATTGAGACTTGAGAGTTGAGAGAATAGAGACTAGAGAATATGAGAAAATGAGAGAATTTGAGTTATGAGAAAAATATGAGAGTTTAGGGCCAATTTATAGAAAAAAAATGGGGAAAGAAAATGACGAAAAAGACCCCTCCAACGGCTATAAAACGGCTATATTTCAAGGGTAAAAGGGTAATGGAAAAAAATAAAAAAAATTTACATTTTTTTTTTATTTTTTTTGGGCCAACCCGCTTGCAACCCGCCGGGTTGCAGTCCTTTTGCAGAGAGGACAAAATAGCAACCCGCGGGCCGTCGGGTTGCCATTTTGCAACCTGGCCTGCCCGGGGGTTGCTGGCGGGTTGGGCTCAACCCGGCCCGCCATTAAGGCAGGCCAGGTTGAACCCTCTTCATTACGGGCCGGGTTAGGGTTGGCCCGCCTAACCCGGCCCATTTTTTCCACCTCTACTATATATCACTTGATTATACAATATGTTATTTTCATAAATTTACCATATTATATTTAATTAAGCTATTATATTATTAAAATTTTCATGCTATATATCACTTAATTATACAATATGTTATGTTCATCAATTTACCATACTATATTTAAGTAAGCTATTATATTATTAAATTTGTTATGTTATACATCACTTGATTATATAATATGTTATGTTCATCAATTTACCATACTATATTTATTATTTATTAATTGAAATGTTATCTTATAATATTTAATTATTGATTACATTTGGAAAAATATGAAGCTATTATGTTATTGGATTTACTAGATTATATATCACTTGATTATACAATTTATTATGTTATTAAATTTGTCATCCTATGTATCATAATAATTTATTACTTTTTAATTAAAATGCTATATATTTAATTATTGATGACCTTTGGAAAAAAAAAAAAAAAATCCAAACATAGTATATATATATGTATAAGAAAAACAAAAACATCATAATATTTTATTATTGATTACTATTAAATAAAATTCATCCAAACTAAACCAAACATAATATTTTATTATTGATTACTATTAAGTCGAACGTATAATGTTCGCGAACATAATCAAACGAACAACTCATGTTCGAACTCGATCGAACATATTATCGAACGAACATCGAACTGTTCACGAACAGTGTCGAACAGTTATCGAAAGAACATCGAGTTATTCGCGAACTGTCGGTTTGTTTGCAGCCCTAGTTCCACATTTCCCCATCAATTAACCAAAAAATAAAGCCATGTTTGCCACGTCACCCAAAGAACACAATCCTATTTCTAGCCTTTCACTAAGTTAAACCAAACAAACCCCTAACTTATAATTGTATCCAATGATGCTACAGACATCAAAGGTTTACACTGAATTTTTGCACTAATCGACGTGTCACCTGACTTAGACACAACCACATAGCACATTAACAACTATTCCATGAATGAACGGGACGAGCGTCCATGATTATTGGACGACCATTCATTTTAAAATAACAATAGACTCCCATCCACCTAGAGTGGACGTTCGTCCATAGTTTAAAATATGAATTTTATAAAACAAAAATCATGAATGCCTGTCCATATTCAATGGACGGGCGTCCTTATTAGATGGATGCTGGACGCTCGTCCATTGACATATGAGGATTTTTTTTTTTTTTTTTTAAATAAGGTCTAAAAATTTTGGGTCCCAAAAAAGTTTTAAAAAACAAAAGACGTCATTTGCCGCTCTTCTTCTTCGTCTTCGTTCCTCATCTGCCACTCTTCTTCTTTGTCTTTGTTCCTCATCTATCGCTCTTCTTCTTCGTCAAAGCCATCTGCCATTGTTATTGTAAGTTATTGAGTTTATTTGGTTTATGTTCATTATGTTTTATTGGTTTTGATTGATGATTGAGCTGCAAAGAACTCAATGAGATGCTAGGAAAAAGTGAAATTTAAATTGGTGCTTTTGATGTAAAGAACTAAATGAGAATATGTTTTCATTGTGCTTATGCAGTCAATATAAGCCTTAGCTCTTGATTGCTTAGTTTTATCTCCATTATATTCTTAGTTTTGCTTGATGCCAATGTGTGATGTGGGCCAGATTTAGCTTGGTTGTGATCTATTTAAAGATCGAGTGGGAATACCCAAATGCTCTATCCAAGTGAGAATATGTTTTACTAGTTTAAGTGTCGCATAACTTGTTAATCAAGGGTTTGACACCTAGCCTGTTGTAGATTGTTGGAACTTTAACTAGTAAATGTGTGAAGCAAATTAAAACTTTGCCACCATTTAATTTCGTACTGAAGCTGTAGCCTACATTAGAGAATTTCAATTGACAGTCGCAATTCCAGAATTACTAGTTTCCTCGAGGAGAAGTGCATATTATCAATCTCACTTTGATTTTCTTTGTAGCAAGCAAATGATAAACATATTGGATAACACACCATCCCATTTGGAAGTTGCATACTAATCAACTAAAAGCAAAACGTTTTCTTTTGAAAACTGAGCTTTACTTGAACCTAGGAGAGAAAGGCTTTAATGGAACTAGTCATCAATGCTTTTAAATCTAGTAGTCTATGCTTACCAAGTAAAGAATGAAACAATTTGTAGAAATGTGCTTCAGGCAGATAGATATTTAGATATTCTTCAGATTTGGAATACGAAATCCTTGATTCATTTTAAGTCTACCACAATTGAGAAATTTTTGGAAGAACAGAGTGTTTCTTTATTTCTTACTTCATTTATGCTATGACTCCGATTTAACTGGCAACACCTTCTTCATTTTAAATAGGCATGGATACATTCTTTTGTAAGATTCATTTTGCACTAATACCAACCACTAGACTTGGATAAACTGAATTATCCTCCAACTTAACTACAATTAGCATTTGCAACGGCAGTCTGCAGAATTATTATGATTATGCTCTGGGATAAAATTATTGTACTAGTCAGTTTGCATTAATACCACCAGTAAAATTAAAAGTACCAGAAATGCATTCCAAAATTTAAGACTCATGGAGTTTATCATTACTTCAACTCTAAACACAAGTTTTCTTATATAAAACATGATGAACATAAATTTCTCTTCTCAGCTTGAACATCATGGGAAACTTATATAAATTCAGCTTGAACATCATTATTTAATGTGATTGTTTGTGTTACATAATAGTATCAGTTTTCACATTAGTTTTTGTCCAGGGGAGGGATGATTAGTTGTTGGAATTGGTTTCTATAGAATTGTTTCCTGTTGTTTTTTTTTTTCTTATTTCTTTTTATTCTTAGTTGATACGCGGGTTCACAGATGTTTCTCCAACATTTTTATTATTATAACTTCTTTTTGTGAAAAAAAGAAAAATATTAGCTTAAGCCTCGTTTTTTTTGGAAGATTTGTAGTTGTATAATTATGCTAGCTTAAGGTAAAAAAGCCTGATGCATTGGTGACTCAAAAAAGCAATGGACTTGTTGTAATATTGGATTTTGTCTGGTTAAGGATATCACTTTTTTTTTTTCGTTTCTTTTTTGTGTACTATGTTCTTGATCTAGTTTTTCAGGGACATTCTTTATGTGGTTCTTCGTTTTATTTTTATGAAGTGCCTGCAGAAAGCATGTTACATTTTCGGATGGGCACACTTATATAACATCAGCTTGAACATCATTATTTAATGTAGCTAACTGAGCTTAATTTCTCTTCTTGTGATTGTTTGTGTCATTTCTCATTGGTATTGACTTCATATGATTATTGATTGTTTTGCATCTTTCAAACTTCTTTAGTTATCACTGATTATGATGTTGAATTTTTTATATATACAGGTTTTAGAAGAAAGCAAAAAATAGTAAGAGCAAAAAATATAACCATTCCTCATAGAGGCATATTGTCATCTGGAGTCCAATTTTGAGACTTACAACATAAAAAGTAATATGAGGAGATATCAAAAAGAGATATTTACCTTAGAAGAAGTTTTGATTTAAGACTTATAACAATTTTGGGTTTATTTGATGAAATTAATGGTTGGATCCGTAGTTTGAAATAGGACCAGTTGGTGCGTCTTAGATATGATGAATATAAGCATTTGATCTGTGAGTTTTTTGGTAGTTTAGAAGTTGTGGAGACAGGTATCGATGAGTTTCTGGCGTATACAATGTTTTTAAGATTAAAGAATAAGAATTTTGTAGTGAGACCACAAGATTTAACAACTTGGATAGGATTTGATTTTGAACGTTTGGTTAACGTATCCAGAGTGGGATTTCAAGCAAGCTTGGATGAATGTTTCTGGAATAGGGATTTACCATTCACATAGGTGTAAATCTACAAAGTTAAGGAATCTTGCTATGAGAGTAATTCACAGATATCTGACTTGCACATCTAATGACAAGAAAGAGACAAATGGAAATGTAATGGTCAAGGATTTATTGTTCATGGAAGCAGCAATAGCAGGGAGGTAAGTAAATTCAACAAAGTTATTGATTAAGAAGTTGGGAGAGGTTCAAGCAAAAAAAGGAGAAATATATTGGGGGTTGCTTGTTACGTTAATATGTGAGAAGTTGGGTATTCAGATCGCCCTTAATGATGAAGCAAATAAGATTAAGTTTTCTGCAAATAATTTGTTGGGCGCAATGTGACATTGTGTAAAATGGGTTTGATTAAAAAGAACATGGCAAGATAAAGGCTTGTGATTAGGGATGAAATAGAGGAAGATGCAACGGTTTAGGAATGTGTCACTGTTCTAGAAGGGGTAAATCAAGGACAACTCTATGTGTGCAAAAGAAGAAGAACAAATATTGAACCTAGATCATCTCAGAATGTACAAAATATGTCTTCTCATACTTTAGACGAAATAGTAAGCAAATTTGATCATATCAAAAAGTTTCAAGAGGAGCGTTCTTCAAGTATTGAGAGAAAAATGCAAGAACAACAATATCAGTTGCAAAGTGATTTCAACTCGTTCGCATCAAGAATAGAAGAAACGGTTGAAGTCCTTGGGGAACGCATGACAACAATTTTCAGCATGATGAAGAACTTCTCAACAACCTCCTTCTTCTTCGGTCAACCTCCACCCTTTACACTATGATAAAGAATTTCTCAACAACCTCCTTCTTCTTAACATCATTGGGGAACGCGCTATGAATGTTAATTGTCATTATATGTGGTTCAAATACTAAGTTTTATGTACGAAGATTATATTTGTGTTTTGTTTATAAATATTTTAATTGTTAAAGATTAATTTCATAAGATGTTCTTGATAAAGATTGCCTTTTGTTTATATATATCTCAACTACTCTTTTGAATGCATATATATATATACTAGACATACTAAAAGATACTAGACATACTAAAAGACATATCAAAATTCAAATATCAAATGAAATGAGTATCCAAAATTCCATCTACAATCGGTTGACAAACAGTCCACAATGTGACAGTAATATATGTTGAAAACATTCAGAATAAGTTATATATATAATACTAGACATACTAAAAGACATATCAAAATTCAAATCTCAAATGAAATGAGTATCCAAAATTCCACCTATAATCGGTTGACAAACAGTCCATAATGTGACAGTAATATATGTTGAAAACATTCAGAATAAGTTACATTAACGTTATTATTATGAATTGACAACCCTATAGTAGACAGCCTACTCATACCCAACCAACGACTAAAATAATAAAAACAAAATAAGTGAATCAACATACAACTCAACTGCATTTATTAGAAATTAACCAAAGCGCGGATAATTTCTACCAAATACAATTCTATATGCTTCAACTTGTCAACAACATCAAATTTCTCCCAACGAAACATGTTTATCATTTACAAACTCCTGTTTAGTACATAAATTACTTTTTCCTGCGAGATTTTAAACCAGACCAGTGGACAATTGTCAATGTTTAACAACTACAATTTAGCACACATTATAGAAAACTTAAGTCAGTTACAATTATACAACATACATAAGACACACCTGGGTAGCAACAACATCATTCGACAACACTTAAGTTTCCGGTATACTTTCAATAATGTTGACATAATCTTATGGGAAGGCATCGGCCACGAAAGTATATGAAAGAAACTATTTCTTTTCTCGCTTTGCTGATGATCAGATAAGGAGTTTCATTTTCATTGCTATTCTTACTTTGCCTCTTTGGTAAGAATACATTCTGATTCACTTTCTACAGGTTATCTTTTTTGAGACACTCGTGTATTTTCTTTTATCATTAAGAAGACAATAGCCTGCTTTACATTAATTTGTGTTGATCAACTGGTATTGTGCAATTTCTTTTTTATTTAATCTCTTTCTCAATTGAATTGACTATAGGGGTACTACTTTGGATGAGTTTCTCATAAGCGGGGATCCACTAAGGAAGCTGAGGACATCTATCCGAGTCAGAGCAGTATGATGAAAAAGACTATCGACTGAGCACTTGAAACAGTTATTTGAGAGGTAAATTACTCTATTCTTCTCTTAAATTGGGTACACAACGTTCTTATGATCAGAAGTTTAATCCTTATGCCAAGGGAGTTTGCACCAAATTTTAAGTACATATAACTGGTGAATTTTATTTGTGATATATGTTATGCCTAAAAAATCAAGGCTGACGTAAGCTTACATCAGCAAGCACCAATCAGAGTTCAGGAAGACTTTACGTCGTCCAAGAGCTGCCACGTCGCCTCAAGATAGAAAGGATACGGCTGTCATCAACCTAGCAGATTCATGTTTTGTCTATGAGTGAATGAGGACCGCACACCTGTCAAAGCCCTAGATAATTTGAAAATATTTCCTAAGTTATCAGTCACTAGGAGGCAAGGAATGACTTACATGACACTTACCCATTTACATGTTTGTAATCATTACCTTGAATTCAGCTACTATAAATAGAGGACTCCCAATTTCATTTTCGGGATCTCTAATATTTACTTTCATAAGCAATCAATAGCAAAGACAACTTACGAGAAAGAGACTGACTTGATATTCTCTCTAAATACTCAGTTATTGTACATCTGCTTGTTGTTTGCTATATACGACTTCTTGTAAGATCTCATATATAAAAGAAACTGTGGACGTATGAATCACTTTAAGCATCCGAACCACTTTAAAAATCATCTCTCTCATTTATTATTCAATTTTTGCATTCAATAATATTGTTTAACCTTATCCTGACTCTTGAATCAGTTAATCACATATAATTTCTAAGAACAACTTAGCACTTTACAAGTGCGAGTCGTTGGTGTCAAAATCAAGCATCAACAATATAAATGTAAAATATTTCTGATACAGATGCAAAGCCTTTTGCCCCAAATTTTAAGTACATATAACTGGTGAAGTTTATGTAAACCATATATCCTGTATGTCATATTTTGGTCCTCTTTCTGCAAAATTTAGTAGTTATTTTGATATACTTCCATGTTTTACTGTTAAGTGAAGTGAATAATGTTGAACTTTCAAATTAAAAATTATTTTTCCTAGCAGTTATGAGATCAAGCCAATTTTTATTCCTTCTGCCTTCCCACATGCTGTAGAAGCGTGTAGACGTAAAAATCTACCTGTACGGAAGGGGGGTCTGATCCCTTTTTCACTCCCCACAATTTCAACTAATTTTGAGTGAAAAGACCATTTTACCCCTAATGAAAGTTTAAGGGATTTTCTCTACATTTTTCTCAAAATAACTTTAACAAAAATTCAACTAAGGCCAACCAACCAATATTAACAATATATCGACCCAAATAAAAGCAAAACAATAAACATTTAAACAATACACCATAACTTAACTATGTACCTCAAGTGGGGCGTTACAGAAAAGTTTCAAGAGGAGCATTTTTCACTTATTAAGAGGAAAATGCAGGAACAACAGGATTAGTTGCAAAGTGATTTCAACTCGTTCACATCAAGAATAGAAGAAACGGTTGACATCCTTAGGGAATGCATGACAGCAATTTTTAGCATGATGAAGAACTTCTCAACAACCTTTTCCTCGTCCAGTCAACCTCCACCCCCTGCACTATGATGACGAATTTCTCAACAGCCTCCTCCTTCTCAACATCCTTGGGGAACGCACTATGAATGTTAATAGTCATTATGTGTGGTTCAAATACTAAGCTTTATGTATGAAGATTATATTTGCCTTTTGTTTATAAACATGTTAATTTTTAAATGTTGATTTCATAAGATGTTCTTGATAAAGATTACCTTTTGTTTATAAATATATTTTTTTGTTTATACATATCTCAACTACTCTTTTGAATGCATATGTATATATAATACTAGACATGCCAAAAGACATATCAAAATTCAAATCTCAAATGAAATGCATATCCAAAATTCCATCTACAACTGGTTAACAAATAATTTGCAATGTGACAGTAATATATACTGAAAACCTTCAAAATAAGTTACATTAACGTTATTATTATGAATTCACAACCCTATAGCAGACAGCCTACTCATACCTAACCAACAACCAAAGTAATAAAAGTTAAACAACTGAATCAACATACAACTCAACTACATTCGTCAGAAATTAACCAAACCGCGAATAATTTCTACCAAATACAATTCTATATGCTTCAACATGTCAACAACATCAAATCTCTCCCAACAAAACATGTTCATCATTGACATACTCTTGCCCAATGCATAAATTACTTTTTCCTTCGAGAGTCTGAATCGGACCAATGGACATGTCAATGTTTAACAACCACAATTTAGCACATGTTATAGAAAACTTAAGCCAGTTACAATTATGCAACATACATAACACATACTTGGGTAGCAACAACATCATTCGACAATACTTGAGTCTCTGGTATACTTTCAACAATGTTGAGGTAATCATATGTAAGGGCATCGGCCATGAAAGTAGATAAAAAAAACTGTTCATTTTCTCGCTCTATTGATGATTTTTTCCTAAAAAGTAGCATAATACAGTAATAATCAAGTTGATATTATTATAAACTTCAAATAAATAAATAATGTTTTAGAAACAAATATCATGTAAGAATAGGTGTATAACTCATACCAATTCTTTGTTTTCGTAATTTTTTATTTTTAACCCTACGTACAATTTCTTCAACCTTTGATTGGTTTCTTCTGCATGGAGGATGACCTTTATTGCGAACTGCCTGTGGACTAATAATTAGACTATTCCCGTCTTTGGGAGGATTGTCTCCATCTTTACTACTCAAACTGATTGTGGAAGAGACGTTTACTTTTCTACCAAGCCCTCCCTCACTTTCCTTCTGCTCCAACTTTTTTCTCATGTCAATCATAAATTCCATTAACAGATTACAATCTTCTTCATTGTTTGATGCCATATCAGCTACTATCAGCATTACATTAGACAATTTATCAAAACATTGTCCTTCGACGTTGGTGCTCCACCTATTATAACTTACCTTAATTTTCGTATGGCATCTGTTTATATTTTTCCTCCAACGCCGTAAAATGTACTTATCTAGAACGTGTAAAACCCTTTTATGAATCAACACAATAATAGAATAGCTACATAAATTCCCTCTACACTCAAACAAATGACAAGTACAATGAATATCACACGAACATTCTTCAAAGTATACCACAAAGGGAACACGCTGATTACTATCTCCAAACCAAACATCTTCTAAAACTTGATACTCCTCATATGAATCACACTTTTTCAGAAAAGATAATTCACAATAAATCTTCCCCACAATCTTCTTGAAACTCTTTAAACTTTGTAGTTGTGTATGCACTTTGAAATTGTTTCTCAACAGGGTAATTAGTTATGCATGGTATCAAAGATTTGAAAGATCTAAAATCAATCTCCCTTTCTTTTTCCACTTTATCCCGCAATGAATTATTATATTGTTCCACAAATTGTTTCAACGTTGTTTTAGAATTTACATAATCATAAAAAAAATGTATGCATACTTTCACTACGTTGGGTAATAGACATACCTATTTAAAAAGTATCTTTAAGAAATGCAGGCACCCAATGTACTATTTCTTTGTACAATCCACATAACCATTCATTCTCGTGAAGGTTGTGCACATCAATGAATTTGTTCCATCGTTCTTCAAACTCTTCACGTGTAAAAGAATCATACACAATATTTTGTAACTGAAACTTTATAGTTTTATATTCCTTATACCCTCTTAACTTTTCAGGCAATTTTTTTATTATATGTCACAAACACCACCTATGTCTTACACTGGGGAAAACAATCTCAATTTCATTTTGCATGGCCTTATCTTGATCAGTGATAATTTTATTAAGAGCAAAATCCATGCATTCAAGCCAAGAACGAAATAGTCATACAAATGTCCTAGTGTCCTCATGGGAAATTAACACACAACCTAACAATGTTGAATGTCTATGATAATCAACCCCCACAAAAGCAGCAAATGGCATATCATACTTGTTGGTTAGATACGTTGTGTCAAAAGTCACAACATCACCAAATTCTTTACATATAGCATCAACCCATAACACATTATGTAATCGACTCTCTTCATCTATATCAATCATGTACTAGAAATTTAAATTCTCCTTTTGCATTTTTATAAAATACCCGAGTATTGTCGAAGCATCTCTAACTCTAAATTGTAGCCTTCTAACCTTTTCAATTTAGTTCCTACAATCTTTTTATTGAAATGTCAAATTCTCTACATCTCCTGCCTCAACTAAACATGACTGAAAATTTTTTACACGGTCTAATCTCAGCCACATCATTAACTTCAAGACTCTTTTTCACATAAAGTTGTATTGTTCGGTTTACATTGAAATATCTTATTTTCGTTGGACTTGTAAGATCATGATTATGTTCAAGTACAACTAATTTAATTTTTAATTTGCATTCACCATTCAAAGCTACACTAATCCTACTCTTACAATTTGTTTTAGCAATAGGTTGATTTTTCAAGGTATTTCTAGATTTACATCTCTCCTTCCCAGAACAAGAACATGCCACTATCACATATCTCATCTCCCCATCATCTCCTTTCTTTGACGTACATATCATTGCTTCAAAACCCATTTTTTTACTCTATCTTTTGTAATACTTCACCAGACTATCAATTGAATCAAACACCAGTCCAATATGAGGCTTTACTTCTTCCTCCGCACATCCCATATCTTCTAATTTATCACATTTATTTTCTTGATCATTTAATAATTTTATAATGGACAAAATTAGAATATACTAATACAACACATCATAAGAAACAATAAGATATAATAAATTTAAAATCATGTTAACAAAAAAGTTAAGGTTTTGAACACAATTTACCTCAACATCATTGAAATGAGACAAATGGACTCTTCTATATTTCGTAGTTTCATGCAAAACCAATACTAGTTTTCGCGCTCATGAATCTGGTTCACAATTGTCGCCAACAAATATTGTCTATCAGTTATTTTCTATTGTAACATATATTCAATCCAAAATAGAATACAAAACTAAATAAATGCATAAATTAAATAAAAAACTCTTAAGTACCTCAACAAATCTTTCTAATCTCAAAAAAGTTTGATCTCCCTAACTCCCTTTCCACCTTAAACGATTCTTTCATAAAAAATTGATGGCTTTCTTTCTTGTCACGGTAGCTACTTGTTGTGGCTGTTGAGGAAGAAACCGGCAATACCATGTAGAAGACTAACCAAAACACACAGGCGAGAAGAAAAGATGGGAACGATGAAGCGAAACGTATTAGCTTTAACAATGAAGCTTTTTTTTTTTTTTTTTCATCTAAAAATTTTGGCACTTATTTTGGAGAAGCATATTAGACAAGCTAATCTTTTTTATAAATTGAAAAAAATATGTAAATTAAAAAAACATTATTTGTGTATCATTTAATGTGGATACCCGTCCGTATAATATGGACGGGCGTCCATTATTATAATGTGATTTAAAGAACAACTTCAAACTCAAATTTAAGATGACCAAAAGAACAAAACATGTATAAAATTAGCTTAAAAACCAGAGTTAAAGACCAACAGAAATCACAATCCCTCCATGTGGACAATGTGATTTGAAGACCAACAGTTATATAAGGTAAACATGAAATACTCCCAATGGAACTAAGCTAATGAATAAAAAGGACAGCCATTAGAAAACACAGAAAAAAACCATAAAATGCAATTGGACAGAGAAGCTCTCACCTGGTTTGCTTCTGCATACAGATAAAGTAAGACAAAGGAAAAATAATGCGTGTGATTGTCTGGACCAACACAACCCAACGTCCATCAAGCTCTCACCTGGTTTGCTTCTGCATATGTCAATTAAATAGCTCTTCTTCCTTTCGCGTTTGTGCATCTTTATCTTTCTTCCATGACTTTCTTGGTTGGACCAACCTAACCCGCTTCAAAGGTTTCATCCGGGTAACTCATCCCTTTTTTTTTTTTTTTTTTTTTTTTTAGCTGTTTGGATTACTAAAGGACCAAACGGATCAAGCATGGATGGCATTGAAGAGCTAGATGAGGAAGAAGAGTTTGAAGAGAAGATTTTAATGTTTTATAAAACACTAATCATGGACGCCATCCATGATTATTGTTTTATAAATTTCATATTTTAAACTATGGATGGAGATCCATTCTAGGTGGACACCTATCCATAGTAAATGGACTCTTGTACATAAATATGGACGAGAATCCATTGTTATTTTCGCATGAACGGGAGTCTATTTAAAATGAACGACCGTCTAATAATCATAGATGCTTGTCCATATTTGATAGACAACCGTTCATTCACGGAATAGTTGTTAATGTGTTATGCAGTTGCGTTTGACTTAGGTGACATGTCGATCGATGTAAAAATTTGGTGTAAACCTTCAGTGTCCGTAGCATTATTGAAAGTGTGATATCTTAGCTTGATCGGAACTCAAGTTAATTACCATATTGTTGCCTGAGAAATATGTTATCAAGAAAACTTTAATGCTGATGTTCTTTTTGTGCTACTTTTTTATTCACTTATTTCTTTAAATAATCACAAAAGAATCCTTATATAATTAACTTGAAAAATATGAGGTGTTTTATTTATTTATTTATTTATTGGTTCAAACATTGGCCGAAAAAATATTTCATTAATTTGTGTTGCATTTAAAAAAAAATATCAAAACTTATTTAATATAATATTTAAATATTATTTTAGGACTAAACAACTAAAATTGGTTGTATAGTTAAAATCACATAAAATAAGAAGAGAAAAATCGTTTTTTTTTTTTTTTTCTAAATTTTCCAAAAATACTAAAAGTTAAACTATTTTCATTAGAAAACAAGTAATTTTATATAAATTCAAAACTAAATTGACTAACGAGGATTTGCAGCAAATCAATATTTTAATTAATAAAAGTGCAAATGGTTCTAATATGCTCTATCGAGTTCGAGTCTCTACGATTGTTAATAAAGGTGGTCATTAGAATTTATACTCAGTCGGTAGTTTCAAGGTCTCGAGAGATTAATTGAAGTACACGTAAACTGGCTCAGACACCCCCAATTATTAGAAAGAAAAAAAATGCAAAAGAATAAGCTAATTTTATTCTTCCATTCTTTTATTTATTTATTTTTTTGCCCTTTAAACTCAAAGTTACCGATGATAAATAATAAATATTTTTCTTTTTTTTTTTTTGGTAGCATTTTAAGTTTGCTAATTCTTATTTACCAAAGAAAAAAAAAAATTGAAGGCAAGATAAAAATAAGAAATAATAATAAAATTAAAGACACGTAATAAACATAGAGTGAAATAACTGGAGAGAACTGAAGCCAAAGCCCTAAAACAGTAACAGAGAACCCACTTCAACTCTTGGTGTCAATTTCAGGTAATAAAATCTTCAATGGTTCAAAACCCATGTGTATGAAGAGTCCCTTCAGACTACTCTTACTTTATATCAACTTGTTTCGTTTATTTGGAATTGAAGAAATCTTGTACCGTTGTAATTAATAGACGGTGGTTTTTTATTTGCTCAGTTTATAACAACATGGCAAGATCGTTGTCCAACTTTATCTTGAAGGGAATCGCAGGTTACCCAGTTGGGCCTTCTTCTAGACTTGTAAGAATAAAGATTCTATCGTTCGTTTAAGATTTGAGTTGGGTAGAAAATGAATGAAGTATTATGAGTTCACTTGTTATAAGATTGAATTTTTTGGTAATTGATTATCAGAATTTGATTACTAGGGATTTTGGTCCGTTTATGTTTCCAAAATACATGGGAGTTTGTTTGTATTGGCTGAAATCAGAATTTATAGTTTTGGTGTGGTTGAAGGGTGTGTGTGGGAGTACTTTTAATGCCACCAAAAGCACTTCTAAATATGCGAAAGTTTTGTGTGTGTGTGTGTGTGTTCTTGTTTAGTTTGGATCATCTGGCTGAAATCAGAGGTGCTTTTCACAAAGCATTTTCTACAAAAGCGCTCTCTAATATGCACGATGTTAGAAATTTTTAATTTCATTATTTCTCTTGTTCTAGGTCAGAAATAATTGCTGAAATCATGGGTCCTTTCCCACAAAGCGTTTTCTACAAAAGCACTATCTAATATGCATTATGTTAGAAATTTTTATTTCATTATTTTTCTTGTTGTAGCTCTGAATTAATTGCTTCTCTGGGTGTTAGGTTGGGTAAATTCTGCGTTTACTTTAGTTGAATTATGAATCTGAATGGTGCCAACTTAGCTAAGTGATAAATATGTTTTTGAAGTCATGGAGTGTTATCATGTATATCACTGTCAGACATGAAGTGTTTTGCCCAGTGTATTATTGCTGTCGAAACAATAACATATTTTCATGGTTTTGCATTTAATTGTTAGTAGTTATCTGGATCCTTTTACCACAATGGAATGAAGTACTCTACTTCTGTGCCCAATGATCCTGACACACATGAAGATTTTAGACCTACTAATAAGGTTGAGAGCTCTGGCCTTTCTTTAAAGGATGCTGTTGAAAAGGTTAATTTTTCCTCTGAATCTTCTTTGTGTTTTGCTTTGTTGGCTAAAATTATTATTATTAGTATTATTTTCTATATTAAATTTCTATGAAAATTGTGCATTCAGTAATTGGGATTAGATTCTTGCTGTAGGATGTCAAAGAAAACCCTGTGATGATTTATATGAAAGGGATTCCTGAGATTCCTCAATGTGGATTCAGCTCACTGGCTGTGAGAGTTCTGCATCTATACAGTAGGTGCTCTAGCCTAATGACTTGAGTTTTATAATTGTTTATCCATTTCCTGTTTAAGTTTCTTCAGTTGCCAGTGTTGGAAATATTTTCTATAAAACAACATATTGACTTGCTATGAAAGAGGGCAGAAGACATCACATTGGTTTTTTTTTGGGAATGCACTTACACTCTTATTCTAACTGTGCTTAAGGATTCAAGATAAACTCTTCAGTCATATGTGAAATTCAAATACATTAAATGTTTGTTTTTTATGTGGCTGTGAATGTTACACATATCACCAGCTTTTTGAAAAGGGCAGTCATCTTATTAGCTCAATGTACAGTACTCGAAAGAAATGCATATTTTAAATTGCCTCAGAGCTAGGATTACAACCAAGTTAAATTATTAGTCAAGATGGCCAATCATATTTTATATAAAATTTTTGTCTTCATAGTATTTGTCTTTCCTTCTAGATAGAAAGATCAGTTGCATCTCAGTACAAGAGAATGGTTCTGTAAGATCAATTTGCGGACAGTTTTAACTAAGTTGATAGAGGGTTATTGAGCTTCTTAAGTGATATTGCTTGCACAAGTCTTTCCAAAACTAAGAACGAGTGATCACTGGAGCTTTATATACATGACTTTTTGCAGATAGTTTAGTTTCTTTCTTAACTTTGTTTATGAAAAGATTTCTTTATATTTAGGCCTTCAATTGCTATACTTGACGTTTTTGGTACCTCTATATCAGATATAATTTTTTCTATTTTGGATGCAATAATCAAATAGTTTGTAATAGAATTGCTGTGCAGGACCAAATTGGTCTTCAGGAATTGTCAATTATACAGGATATTCGGTTATTAATAAAAGTTCAACATTACCCTAGTGGCCTCTGCATATTGTTTTTATCTCAATGGGATTTGTTGATTTCTCTAGTATATATATTGCTGCTTACAGTATTTTTACTCATGGTTGGGGCCTGTACAGATGTTCCTTTAAGTGCTAGAAATATTTTGGAGGATGCTGAGCTTAAAGACGCTGTAAAAGCCTTCAGGTGAGTTATTAGTGGACAGGATTTAACTCTAATGTTAAATATGGTCTTGAAAAAGCTCTAAAAAGGCATAAATTTTTTGTTGGTGCAAAAATGCTTGTATTTTTTAGTGTTATGAGATGTTATCAAACTGCAGTGGTAACATGCAACATAGGGTGCCTTTTTAGTTCAATTTCAAGACTATATTAATGTTCTTTTACCAATTTTACTAGAGGGAAAAAATTTACTTGTTGCTAGCACAAATTTGATGCCTCTGCTTAAGATTTTAATCATGCTTTTTATAGTTGATTTGTCATGGATTGTTTCTGATAGTTCTAGATACTTACTGCCTTGGGTTTTTTCCTTCAAATTTTAATTTTATTGACAATAGAGTCCGTTAATTTTTTTTCCAGATATACATATGTTTCCCATGATAGATATGTAGAATTTCTTCTTACATGTGGTTTAATTTTTTTTTTGTTAGCTGTGTCCATATGTAAATTTGTACAGGCTGTTTTTTGTTTTGATGCAAGGCCTGCCTTTTTTGTGCTGCTGGTCTGCTGTTTTAGGCCTCTGTGAGTTTAGCTCGCTGGTTGTCAGGATTTTAAATGCCGTTTTTTTTTTTGTTTCTGTTGTGTTTTGTTTGGTTCCTGGAAATGTCCAGGACGCATAAACTCTTGTAGAGACTCTCTTTTTGGGGTCTCATTCTTTCATTCTTTATACTATTTCCATTTACCCAAAAAAAGATTTTTGAGGACAACAATCAACATGTATGACATTCTCGTTATTCCAATCCCAGATTGTACTTGTTTTATAAAAATCTCTTATTTCTTTCTATGCAGCAACTGGCCTACATTTCCCCAGATTTTTATTAAGGGAGAGTTTATTGGAGGTTCAGATATAATTCTCAATATGCACCAGGTATAGGATTATTATTTTATATTTATTGAACATAATTTGTACCTTTCCATGAAAGTGCAACTTTGTTGCTCTAATACCATGGTCTATCCCATGTAGACTGGCGAGCTGAAAGAGAAGCTCAAAGATGTTTCGGCGGACAAGAAATCAGAATGAATTGCTGCTGTTGAATGCAAAGAGTTGGGATAGACTTATTAGGTGTTTACTATTCTCCGGTGTTACTGCGAAAAAATGATGAGATATTAGTGTTCTTTTTTGCTAAGTTTCTTGTCCCATGAGATAAGCTTGGGATTGTTTGCTTACTCCTTGTAGTTGATTTTAATCTATTTGTACTGTTGGCCTCAAAATAAATTAGTTACCAAAACAGTCTTGAGGACTGGTTTCCAGTTAAGAAATCCATATTCTTGTTTTATGACGAGAGAAAAATTTCAACATGGACATTGATTATTTAGCAATACCTATCCATAAGACTAATGTTTCCATAGCAAAATAGTTTCAAAGGCGTTTAAAGAGTCTTGAATTAATAACCAACTTGGCGTGAAACTCGACAAAGTTGATGGGTCTCGGATTGACTGGTTTAACCTGGTCAAACTGAGTAACAAAAATTTTAAAATTCAGCAAATACACTCCTCAAAATCACAGTTAAGTTTTTACATATTTGAAATTTAGCAAACAAACTCTAAATACAAATCGGTAGTCGACTGGTTGGTGGCAACGACAAATCAAATACAATCTCAATCATCCATGGAGCCAATTCCCTAGAAAATCTATCCAAGATTTGGTCAAAATCATTTCAATTATGGCTAGATTTTACCGACGCCAACGTCAACATTCCAAGCCAAATCTCACTAACACTAGCGTTGACAACCCTATCTATCACCACGAAAACACTCCCCTCTCCCTTAGCCTTGTGACCAAAACTCCTCTCAACCTACCCCCGTTCGCCTAGCCAATCACTGACAAAAGCCAATTGTTGTCGCCACTGTTTTAAAAACCGGACCGGATCGGCCGGTCCAACCGGTTGGACCGTGAACCGGTCACTTGTCCAGTTTGGTTCACTCTCAAAACCATTATATGCATTGAACCGTTTTAAACCGGTTAAAAACCGGATGATATCAGTAAACCGTCGGTCCAACTGGACCGGCAGAAAAACGGTCCACATATTAACAATCCCTAAATCCTAAACGCGACGCATTCTCACGCCCCTTTCTCGTCTTCTTCAATCTTCAGTTCTTCTCTTTCAATCTTCAGTTCTTCTCTTTCAATCTTTCTCCGTTTTTCTCAAGAAAATTTCTAAGCAAACACTCTGTTCTCTACGAAAATTGTCACGGTTTCGGCTCTGTCTTCTGTTCTCTCTGAAATCCCACCCAAATCGCATTTGAACTCTCTGAAATCGACAATGTCTTCCTCCCTCGCCGGAAATCAACGACGACAGCTCCGTTCCTTGCTGGAAATCGACAGCGATAGCTTCATTCGTTGATGATAGCTCCATTCCTCGATCTAGGTACGCCATTCCTCGCTCCCTTTACATTTAAGTTAACACCCTTTACATTTTTCAATCTAAAGGCAAACCATAGCTAGAAAGTGTACAACTATCGGGTTTTTAAGTCTGAAATTGTTAGGGTTCTTGTGTGTTGAATGAACAATTGATTTGGGGCTTTTGGCTGGGGTCTTTCTCATTGTAATCTGGGCAGATTTGTGAGAGGGTTGCATTTCCTTCTTGAGGCTAGGATAGGTCTTTGATTTCTTGCAGGTTATAGAGAGTTATTGAGTGATTAGGCTTGGGTTAAAGCATTGCTCTGTTTCGGCAGATTGAGTGTGTAATTCTTGGTGTTTGATTTCTTTGAATCTTGTTTGTGTTGGATTGATTTATGTGTTGGATTGACGGGTTAATTAAAAATAAAAGTTAAATAAATTTATTTTAAAAAGTGGCACAGGTTCAATCCAAGCGATTCTGGTTTTATTTGTGATCATGCACAAACGTTGTATTCGTGCATCATTTGCTTTTTAAGTAGCAAACTCTCTCCCCTNGGTTTTTTAGTATGAAATTGTTAGGGTTCTTGTGTGTTGAATGAGCAATTGATTTGGGGCTTTTTGCTGGGGTCTTTCTCGTTGTAATCTAGGCAGATTTGTGAGAGGGTTGCATTTCCTTCTTGAGGCTAGGATAGGTCTCTGATTTCTTGCAGGTTATAGAGAGTTATTGAGTGATTAGGCTTGGGTTAAAGCATTGTTCTGTTTCGGCAGATTGAGTGTGTAATTCTTGGTGTTTGATTTCTTTGAATCTTGTTTGTGTTGGATTGATTTATGTCTTGCATTGACAGGTTAATTAAAAATAAAAGTTAAATAAATTTATTTTAAAAAGTGGCACAGGTTCAATCCAAGCGATTTTGGTTTTATTTGTGATCATGCACAAACATTGTATTCGTACATCATTTGCTTTTTAAGTAGCAAACTCTCTCCCCTGAACTTGACAAAATGGTGATGGTTTTTCTCTCATCTTTGTGATTGCATTTCTTTATTTCAATCAAAAAGGTAATATTAATCATTTTACATGTTAATTTCTTTTCTTATTTGATGTTGCTAAAACATTGCTGCCTGTTGGGATGATATAAACCCATTGCCAAGTTACAAGATTTAGTTTTTTTATTTGATCTGAAAAACTTATCAAATCAAATAAAAAATATAAATCTTGACATTCTTGCAAGGTGCTTTTTCCATCAATGGTATCTTCTAATCTTTTAGAACCCTTCTATTTTCATTGCTTTTAAATCTTCCCAACTGTCAACTGTAGTCAATTGTATTCTATTATTTAATGCTTGATAAAATCTCTTTTACTATATTTCTTTATTTTGCTTCAGTCCTTTGACTATTGTGCTTCATCTTTATCAATATATTTCAGCTATTACATATTCACTTAGTTCTGTTGGTTACAATCTTGGAATTGTGAGTGTTTAATTTACTGGATGTGTGATTAAAACCCAGGTCTGTATCATTGTCCAAGTATTAATGAAGGCTATACCCGGAATGACTTTGGATAATGCAGTTAATATCATGTAAAGAACACACTACAATGGATTGTCTGTTGTGATTATTTGTTCTCAAACGGATGCAGAGGATCATTGCATGCAACTAAGAGGCAATGGGCTACTGAGTTCTATTGAACCTGCAAGTGGTGGTGGTTGCTGAAGATGCAGCCCTAGTGAAAAATCCCCTGGGTTTATTCTTCCCACAAAGTCATATAAATCTGTATCAACAGTTCAGTCTAATATTTTATTTTTGATTTTATTTGTAATAGGTTTTTTGTGTAATTTGTTTTGGAGTTTATTGTGTGTAAGCACAATGTTGATTTTGTTATAAGGTTTGGAGTAGCTAGCCAATATTATAACATTATAGCAAACATGGATTTGGACTTTGAATTGTTATTAAATACTTAAATTATGTTAGGATTGTTGTTGAATTTGAACTTTGAATCATATTGGACAGTAATTAAGTTGTTATTGTCTTATTGAAAAATAGAAATCTAAAAAAAAAATTGTTTTTTTAAAAATGTGCTGACGTCATCATGATGTGTGATGATGTCACCGGTCCAATCAGCGGTCCAACCGGTTGGACTGGTTGAACCGTGACCCGACCATCAAAGCGGTTTGCCCTCTGGTCTGGTTTTTAAAACAATGCTTGCTACCTTGGTTTGTCAACTTAAGCATATAACAGTATGCTTCTAATATTGCGTCCGGGTGTTCAGTTCCGGGTACCCTGCATTTTTTTAAGAAACCGGAACCGGAACCGACGATTCCTTGAAATTGGAACCAGAACCAGAATCGGAACCGTTACTTGTGGTAACGGTTCTGGTTCTGNTGGTTAAGATAGGACAACAAAATCATTGAAAAAAACACACAGATCTCATAAATCTTTTTTTGTTTTCAAAATGTAAGTTGAATTAAATTATCATATGATTTTCTGAAAAATTCAGTTGGATTATATGTTATATAAACATAAGATGTGATGAAATGAGATCTGCAATTTGTGACATAAAGCAGAAAAATAAGCAGCTCACCACTTGCACAAACGTGAGTAGCACTGAGATTCAGAAAAATAATAATGACTTCAATTAGTCAAATTTAGAATATACATAATTTATATTTGTCTTGCAGTTATTGGTAGTAGGATCATATATTTGCATTAAGTTAGATAGTAAGAATATTTATAAGAAATCTTATGAAACTTCGTAAAAAGAAAAATCTGAGCCACTATAATCAATTTTAACAAATCATAAAAGATTACAGCAAATAAGAAACCCTGTTAAGTCATTTCAGAATCAGAAATGACCACATTTTTCTATATGTTTAATCACACAGAGGGATCAAAATCAAAGTCCAGGAACAAAACTGACCACAACCTGAATTCTTTGCTTATTTTTTTTTTTTTTACCATGTCATGGACCTCATGTTCAAGAAGACAAATTGAACTCAACAGAACTGCAATATATATTATCATTGAACCCACCCCACCAAGTCAAACAATTGGGTTGGGTCATGAGTCTTTCATGTGCTTAGATAGAACTCTCATTGGAAAACCAGTTTATCAAGGAAGGGTACTCAAAACCCTTATAAACCACATGCTCACCCATTTTTCCTCTTAATGTGGGATCCTAATATACCACCACACTTCCACAATCAACATCCACGTTGGCCTCTTCACCTCCATTGGCCTCTTTACCTCTTGGCTGACTACGCGGATCCTCTTTCTCGCGGGCCTCCATGCCCTTTCTCAGAGAAGCATCTCAAGCCCAAGGTTAGCTTGCCACATATGTGACATCCACATGGGTGCAAGATCATGCTCTTGATACCATTTGATAGGAACTCATTCCCAAATTGATAGAAATTAGGTTGAACAATGGGCTTTGAGTTGGATAGTGGTCATTTTGTGAGCTTGAGAGTAGAACTCTCATTGAAAAACCGACTTATTAAGGGAAGGTATCCAAAGCCTTTATAACCCACATGTCCACCTTTTTTCCTTCCAATGTGGGATCTTAACATTCTACCATGCTTTCGCAACCGACTTACACGTCGGTCTTTTTACCTCTATCGACCTCTTTACCCTTTGGGTGACTACGCGAACCCCCTTTCCCTCGAGCCTCCATGCCCTTTTTCGGGGCAGTAGCCTGAGCCCAAGGTTAGCTTGTCACAAGTTAGTCTACCATGTAGGCGACTCCCATGGGTGCAGGATCATGCTCTGATACTATTTGATAGGAACCCACTCCTAAATTGATAGAAATTAGGTTAGATAATGGGTCTTTTATAGGAATTGGGCTACACAGTAATCCTTTTGTGAGCTTGGGTAAAACTCCCTTTAAAAAACTGACTTGCCAAGAGAGAGTGCTCAAAGCCCTTATAACCCACATGCCCACCCTTTTCCCTCTTAATGTTAGATCCTAACACATTCAATTCTCAAAATTAGACCTTGGCTTGCATAGCATATAGTTATTTGAATTGACAAGTAACACGATCTTTATATCAACTCAAGTAGCTCTCAACATTGATCGGATTTACTGACTTGAGAAATTTAATCTTATTAATACAATTAAACACTCTTGACCAGTAATAGGAGAAAAAAAAATAAAAATGAAATGAATGACATCTTTTTCCTAATTCAATAATAACTAGTTGTTATACAGGGATTAAGACCTTTCTTATCTATATTATAAAATTTACAGTTTTAGATATCTAACAAAACAGCATCCTATTCTCCTTTTACATAATAAGATTAGGAGACCATCTAGGCTACTGACTCAATGAGCCCACTATAAAGTTCAAGGAATCTGTCTCCATTAGCCACTTCTTTTCAATGTCATCATCGAGACACTGGTATTTGAATCCCACCGAGGAAACTCTAAAAGTTTTCCTGTAAACAAAAGGTTTATCACAACTGCAAGTGTTTGGGATATGCCCATAAGCTGGAAATGGATTCTTCATCTGATTCACTGTCACTATCTGAAGAAGATATCATTGATGAGTAATCGTCCAATAGATACTCAACAACCTAAATTGACAAATACATGGCCAAATATAAGTCAATAAAATTAAAATGTTGCACAAAGGGCAAAGAAGAAACTATAATACAAGATTGTATATGGACTTTCTATCATTCCGAATTCCAATGACTATAAAAGTGAAATAAGCAAATCATCTAAATTATTGAAGGGAGAACTGAGAGAGCCATCCACATTTTTTTATAGAGCAATTCTTCATGCACAATATACCTGGGAAGGAGATATAAGCTTGATTTGCTGATTTTGGGATTTTAAACCACTGTGCACGTTAGAACATTTCAAGTTATTGAGCCAAACCACTGCATTGCAGTGCCCACAAAATCCCCTGTCTGATGTTAATTTCTTTGAATAATTACCTGATATGCAGAGAGAGAGAGAGTAAATAGTAAGGGGAGGTGTTTTGTAAGTTAAAGCTGCCAGTGACAGAAAACAAGAACGTGTGTTGGNATAAGAAACCCTGTTAAGTCATTTCAGAATCAGAAATGACCACATTTTTCTATATGTTTAATCACACAGAGGGATCAAAATCAAAGTCCAGGAACAAAACTGACCACAACCTGAATTCTTTGCTTATTCTTTTTTATCATGTCATGGACCTCATGTTCATGTTCAAGAAGACAAATTGAATTCAACAGAACTGCAACATATATTATCATTGAATCCACCCCACCAACTCAAACAATTGGGTTGGGTCATGGGTCTTTCATGGGCTTAGATAGAACTATCATTAAAAAACCGGCTTACCAAGGAAGGGTGCTCAAAACCCTTATAAACCACATGTTTACCCATTTTTCCTCTTAATGTGGGATCTTAATATATCACCACGCTTCTGCAATCGACATCCACGTTGGCCTCTTCACCCCCATTGGCCTCTTTACCTCTTGGCTGACTACGCAAATCTCCTTTCCCTAAGACCTTCATGCCTATTCTCGGGGTAGCAGCCCGGGCCCAAGGTTAGCTTGCCACATAGGCGACATCCACATGGGTGCAAGATCATGTTCTGATACCATTTGATAGGAACTCATTCCCAAATTGACAGAAATTAGGTTGAGCAATGGCCTTTGAGTTGGGCAGTGGTCATTTTGTAGCCTTGAGTAGAACTCTCATTGGAAAACCGGCTTACTAAGGGAGGGTGCCCAAAACCCTTATAACCCACATGCCTACCCTTTTCCCTTCCAATGTGGGATCCTAACATTCCACCATGCTTCCGCAACCGACTTCCATGTCGGTCTCTTTATCTCCATCGACCTCTTTACCTCTTGGGTGACTACGCAGATCCTCTTTCTCTCGAGCCTCCATGCCCTTTTTCAGGGTAGTAGCTCGGTCCCAAAGTTTGCCTACCACAAGTCAGCCTACCACGTAGGCAACGTCTCATGGGCGCAGGATCATGCTCTGATACCATTTGATAGGAACCTACTCTTAAATTGATAAAAATTAGGTTGGGTAATGGGCCTTTTATAGGAATTGGGCTAAACAATAGTCCTTTTGTGAGCTTGGATAAAACTCTCCTTAAAAATTGACTTACCAATAGAGGGTGCTCAAAGCCCTTATAACCCACATGCCCACTCTTTTCCCTCTTAATGTTGGATCCTAATCACTGTTTTAAAAACCGAACCGGACCGGCCAGTCCAACCGATTGGACCGTGAACTGGTCACGTGTCTGGTTCGGTTCACTCTCAAAACCATTATATACATGGAACCGTTTTAAACCGGTTAAAAACCAGATAATATCAGTAAACCACCGGTCCGATTGAAAAACCGGTCCACATATTAACAATCCCTAAATCCTAAACGCGACGCATTCTCACACCTCTTTCTCGTCTTCTTCAATCTTCAGTTCTTCTCTTTCAATCTTTCTCTGTTTTTCTCACGAAAATTTCTAAGCAAACACTCCGTTCTCTGCGAAAATTGTTACGGTTTCGGCTCTATCTTCTGTTCTCTCTAAAATCCCACCCAAATCGCATTTGAACTCTCTGAAATCGACGACGTCTTTCTCCCTCGCCAGAAATTGACGACGACAGCTCCGTTCCTCGCTGGAAATCGACGGTGACAGCTTCATTCGTTGACGATAGCTCAATTCCTCGATCCAGGTACGTCATTCCTCCCTCCCTTTACATCTAAGTTAACACCCTTTACATTTTTCAATCTAAAGGCAAACCATAGCTAGAAGGTGTACAGCTATCGGGTTTTTTAGTATGAAATTGTTAGGGTTCTTGTGTGTTGAATGAGCAATTGATTTGGGGCTTTTTGCTGGGGTCTTTCTCGTTGTAATCTAGGCAGATTTGTGAGAGGGTTGCATTTCCTTCTTGAGGCTAGGATAGGTCTCTGATTTCTTGCAGGTTATAGAGAGTTATTGAGTGATTAGGCTTGGGTTAAAGCATTGTTCTGTTTCGGCAGATTGAGTGTGTAATTCTTGGTGTTTGATTTCTTTGAATCTTGTTTGTGTTGGATTGATTTATGTCTTGCATTGACAGGTTAATTAAAAATAAAAGTTAAATAAATTTATTTTAAAAAGTGGCACAGGTTCAATCCAAGCGATTTTGGTTTTATTTGTGATCATGCACAAACATTGTATTCGTACATCATTTGCTTTTTAAGTAGCAAACTCTCTCCCCTGAACTTGACAAAATGGTGATGGTTTTTCTCTCATCTTTGTGATTGCATTTCTTTATTTCAATCAAAAAGGTAATATTAATCATTTTACATGTTAATTTCTTTTCTTATTTGATGTTGCTAAAACATTGCTGCCTGTTGGGATGATATAAACCCATTGCCAAGTTACAAGATTTAGTTTTTTTATTTGATCTGAAAAACTTATCAAATCAAATAAAAAATATAAATCTTGACATTCTTGCAAGGTGCTTTTTCCCCCAATGGCATCTTCTAATCTTTTAGAACCTTTCTATTTTCATTGCTTTTAAATCTTCCAACTGTCAACTGTAGTCAATTGTATTCTATTATTTAATGCTTGATAAATTCTTTTACATATTTCTTTTTTGTATTTGCTTCAGTCCTTTGACTATTTTGCTTCATCTTTATCAATATATTTCAGCTATTACTATTCACTTGTTCTGTTGGTTACAATCTTGGAATGTGAGTGTTTAATTACTGGATGTGTGATTAAAACCCAGGTTGTTCTATTGCCAAGTATTAATAAGGCTATACCCGAATGACTTTGGATAATGCAGTTAATATCATGTAAAGAAACACATACAATGGATTGTCTGTTGGATTATTTGTTCTCAAACGGATGCAGAGGATCATTGCATGCAACTAAGAGGCAATGGGCTACTGAGTTCTATTGAACCTGCAAGTGGTGGTGGTTGCTGAAGATGGCCCTAGTGAAAATCCCTGGTTTATTCTTCCCCAAAGTCATAAATCTGTATCAACAGTTCAGTCTAATATTTTATTTTTGATTTTATTGTAATAGGTTTTTGGTAATTTGTTTTGGAGTTTATTGTGTGTAAGCACAATGTTGATTTGTTATAAGGTTTGGAGTAGCTAGTCAATAATTAGGTGTTCAAACAGACGTTCGGACGGAACCGGAAACGGAACCGTTGGATACCCGGGGTGTTTGGTTCCGGTTTCCACCCAGAAGCTGATCGTCACAAGGTAGGTTCCGGTTCCAAAAATCTGACCGTACTGTACGGTCCGGTTCTAGAATCAGGTCAATCACGAACCGGAACCGAGCGGACTGAAATGAATGTTATTTAAAGAGTGGGGGAGTACGTTATTGTGAATTTAACTGCCACATATCAAATAGTTTAGAGTAGGGCAAAAAAAAAAACCCTCTTCTTTCTCCCTTCTCACGCTCTTCATCGCTCCTGCCTCCTGCTCTCTTTCCATCATTTCCAAATTAAGGTAAAATTCAGCTTTGTTTCCTTGCAAAATTAAGTTCATTTTCTTCTTCCCTCTGCACAATCTCGCTACTCTTGCTCCCCCTTCCTGTCCACCAGTTCAGATTAAGCACAAATTCAGATTTTTTTCCTTCTTAATTTCTTGGCTTTGTGAATATGATCCTGGAATCTAGAAGACGACCTAAAGCACTCTAATTTCTTAAGGTAATTTCCATTTCCTTTCTTGTTATTATTTGAATCTTCAATTCTGCTGTAGAGTAAACAGAATTAGTTAAACTAGCTCCCCAAGGTAAACCGTTTTTTATCGGGTTAAAATGAATCGGAATATATGTTTTTTTTTTAATTTATCGTTTTCCTTTTGATATAGTATAAGAGAAATCTTTCTAGCTTTTCACAGTTGGTTGGCTCCACTGCACACCTCATGTGGATTTTCATAAAGTTTTGAAACAGGTGTCTTCTTCTTCCTCTGCAACCCTTTTGTCATGGGGTGTTAAACGTTGACTTTCAAGTTTTTCTTTTGCGTGAAGTTTGGTTGTGTCTAATATACGCACTGTTTTCTGCCGCTTTTTCCTTGAATTCAAGAGGGTTTCTATGGGCTATTCATGTATGTCTTATTAGAATGTCTTTTACATTTGGAGAATTAATGCTTGTATGATTATTGTCCGTCTGGAGAAATGGAAAATGGGTATGTGTTTGGATTTGTTTTGTTTTGTTGTTGAGTGTTGGTTTTATGGGTTTTTGTTCGTTCATTAGGTGTTGGGTGTTTTTTTTGTGATGAGCCAGGTTGTGAATTTCATGTTGTTTTTATGTGTATTTTTTTTTGATATGGTTCCTTCTTGCAATTTGCTCGACTTAGGATTATTTTTGAGGTTGTTACCCAGAATATATATATTTCGTTTCTTCTACATTTCTTATGTTCTGTTTGGTTATGGGTTAGCTGAGAAATTCAATTAGATGGTTTGATTCGCTCTGCTGGAAACATGTTTGTATGATTAATATACACTATGTAGCTGGGTGTGGAACTTAGTAGCTCTGTCCTGGTTGGTGTTAATAATTTCATCCATGGGTAACTTAGATCCATGACAACTTCCTCCATCATAAAACATATAGCTTTTGGAACTAGGAGGCTTCCTTACTCTGTAACTTTGGGGGGGGGGGGGGGGGGGGGGGGGGGTGGGCAAGAGGAAATGAAATGCTTTATAGTCAAAATAGATTGTTTCTAACTACTCTTGTTGTTACCACCATGATATCGCAGAATGATAGTGACGTTGCCTAATATTGGATGGTCCCATTAAAGTGAACTCATTTCGTCGTAGTAATGCTTTTATGTTTTTGTCTTTGTAGTTAATTTCATATCTATGAATTGCTTTTTGTCTCTAGTTATTTGGCTACAAGAAATTTGGCTATCTCATGGAAGCAATAATGGTGTTGGAGTTGGATTTAAGATAAGAAAAATGAGATGCTAAACATTAATCAGATTTTTATTTTCTTTTGAAGTGAACTGGCAAATTTTTTGTAGGAACAATGTCAATAAATAGGGAGAGAATAGATAAATCTTTGAGTTGAAGTTGATATGCCTAATATTGGTAGAGGGTCTATCTCAATGGCGTGCTCAACATAAGCAATCTGACATGTGGCAACACTTGAGAAAATTTTCAATGAGAGAACCGGATAGCAGACGGAACAATGTTCATATTGTGGAAAGATATTGGTGTATAATTCGGCGAAATGGACTTCTTTATGCGTACGCATTTATCCAATTGTAAGAAATGTCCAAGCACTGTAGATAGAAGCCAAACACTTTACTCATATTCAAGACCTAAACGCAGAAGGAGAGGAGAGTAGTACGATTAACACAATGGACATTCAATCAAGAGGTGTCTAGACAGTTGCTTGCTGAAATGATTATTATTATGGAAGAACCTTTTCGAATGGTGGAGCAGCCACCGTTTAGGAGATTTTAAATTCATTGCACACCTTTTGGTGGTCAAATATTTCTCGCATCACATTGGCCAGGGATGTAGTGTGAAACGTTTTGATTATGAGAAGGTTTTATTGAAAAGTAAGTTGTACTCTCTAAAGTCTGGATTGCTTGACTACCGATAATGGCTTCGATTCAGAATATTAGCTACTATGTCTCACTGGTCACATTGATGAGATTGGGTTACCATAAAAGAATCTCATTTTGTGCCTATTAGTAGCACAAGGGAAAGGAGATAGGCAAAGTGGTTGAGAAGTGCATTTTGATTGGGGTATGAAGATAAAGTGTCTACTATAACCGTGGATAATGCTAGTGCTAATGATTTGGCAATCGCTACTTGAGGGGCAAATTAGCACTACTCTGGATGGTGAGTTCTTCCATATGAGATGTACTGCTTCAATTAAGAATTGAGCGTGAAGGATGGTCTTAGTGAGACAAGGATTGTATTAGCCGAATTCGTATTCGGTTAAGTATGTGAGGAGTTCCCCTCTAGAGCCGAAAACGTTTCAGAGATGTGTGAACAGAGAAAGGATTGCTTATAAAGGTGTGGTGTGTCTTGATGTTGCTACTAGATGGAATTCCACCTATTTGATGTTAGATGTTGCAGTAAAATTCAAGGAAAGCTTTTCAGAGGTTGGGAAGATGAGGATCCCAACTACTTGCGGATTTTGTCACATGATACCCTTCTACGAAGGTTGGGAAAAAGCAAATGTATTTGCTAAATTCCTAAAAAAATTTATAGAGCTACAAAAACCAAGTGTCAGGGTCGAACTATGTACTTCTAACCTTACTTTCAAGAGACATTGGTATTTGCTTTGTTTAAATGATGGGAGAAAGACACAATCCAATACTTAACAACATGTCAAAGAAAATGAAGAGAAGTTTGATAAGTATTATGGAGTGTTGATAGATCGAACATAGGTATTGATTGCAGCTGTGTTAGATCCTCGGTTTAAAATAAAATATGTGGAGTGGGGTACAAAAAGATTATGACAATGATTTCAAAAAGTTGGGTTGATGTCTAGAAAGTTGAGAGATTTGTTACAGCGGTTGTATGATTCTATTGGGGGTTGTATCAGGTTTCCAGAAAGCCAAACTCTTGTTCTTCCCCAATTACCGGAATTGGCCAGCGCCTTCGTTACTGGTGTGAGTTGTGATGAGATTGCGTACGACCGCTCTTAGATGAGTATGAGAGGAGAATGGAGGTCAGGAGTTCATGATAGTGACCAAAATCAGAGTTGACATTTACCTCCAGGAGACATGTCTACCCGTGAAGTCCAACTTGACATACTAGATTGGTGGAAAGCCAATGCTGCAAATATAAGGTTCTCTCGTATTTGCAAGAGATGTGTTTGCTATTCCGGTATTACAGTGTGCTTTTGAGTCAGCTTTCATACATGGGTCGTGTACTTGATCACTTCGGAGTTCTTTAAGTACACCCCATTGTGGAAGCATTAGTTTGTGCACACAGATTGGTTGAGATAGCTATACCCCAACATACTTTTGAGGATTACTTGATGGATGCAGAAAGTTATAAACTCAGGTAACAAAATAATATCACTCTTTTATATTCAGATGTAGTTATATTATTCCCAAATTATTTTATCAATATTTTGAACTTAACTAATTAATTTTTTATGTACCTTGTTTGGTAGAATAATGACATGAGAGCGGCAATTCAAGAGCATGGAGCATGAGATATTTTTAGTTTTTTTCATATTTTGGGATTTGTTAATTGTTATGTTACTAATTTTATATGTTATGTAATTTCATCGTTTTAGTTTTGGAGTTTATAATTTTGAATTTGTGATTTTCAATGGATTATTGTAATATTTTAATTTTGAATTTGTGATTTTCAATAGATTATTTTAATTTTGGAGTTTGAAATATGAAGTTTACAATTTTAATTTTGTTAATAAGTGCCAAGTGGGGGGGTATTTGTAAGTTTTTAAGAGTTTTTTTGTCATTTAAAAAACTTTGGGGGGGGATACTTAATTTTACAGGGTACCCAGAACCGGAACCGGAACCATCGATTCCGGTTCCGGTTCCAAAATTCAAAGAACCGGAACCGTCGGTTCCGGTTCCGGTTCCAAAAGTCAAGGAACCGTCGGTTTCGGTTCCGGTTCCGGTTCCTTCCAAAAGTGTAGGGTACCCGGAACCGAACACCCCTAGTCAATATTATAACATTATAGCAAACATGGATTTGGACTTTGAATTGTTGTTAAATACTTAAATTATGTTATGATTGTTGTTGAATTTGAACGTTGAATCATGTTGGATAGTAATTAAGTTGTTATTGTCTTATTGAAAAATAGAAATCTAAAAAAAAAAAAAAAATTTGTTTTTTTAAAAATGTGCTGACGTCATCATGATGTGTGATGATATCACCGGTCCAATCAGCGGTCCAACCGGTTGGACTGGTTGAACCGTGACCCGACCATCAAAGCGGTTTGCTCTCCGGTCCGGTTTTTAAAACAATGGTTTTCTACAGTTTCCAGGAGTCTTGGGCAGTATGTGCAGGGTGGTGTGTGCTGGAATTGAAATAGTGATATGCATGGTGGTGTGTATGGAGCTGCAGCGTGATTGCTGCATTTTCTAGGTGAAGTCTTTAGTTTGGTTGTCTTTTGTTTGTGTTACTTTTCTATTGCTCTTGTTTCTTTTTGTGTAGTTCGGTCCCTTGGGCATGTCCAAGGTTCTCGATTTTAAAATGGAGTTCTCATTTTAGCTTGTAATTCGTTTATTTTTTTAATAAAAATGATCAGATTTACCAAAAAAAAAAAAAAAAACTACATCTTTAATATTTGTAATTAACTAAAAGCAGATTACACATGATTTCCACGATCACAGTTTTAAGAGGAAAGGCTGCCTTCTCTCTGGCACCACCAATTAACGATTCTAGTGTCGTTTTCGGTGTCGAAAATCATCCCTGCCACCACCAATCAACTCCTTGAATCTTCCTTTCCAAAAGTCCCAACATTCCCAATCCCGTTTGCTCATCAATCACCGGTGTTTGAAGCTTCCCCACCTTAGGGTTTTTTGAGTTTTAATTGGATTAATTGGGTTTGATTCGTACCAATTTTATGTTTGTTGGGTTGAAACACAATTAAAGAATGTTTGTTTGTTGATTTTTTGGTCAACGACACTCCCCCAACACCAGCGGCAGTTGTCGACAATGGAAAAGGTTGAGAAGAGAAGAAAGAAGAGAGGTTTTTTTTTAGTAAATCACTTTGTTTCCCACTCAAATAAGAGGATAACCTAATATTTGGATAGTAAAATGGTGTTTTAAAAGTTTGAAGGTGGAAAAATGTCAATGGGCCATTTTTTGGATGGTAACATGTCGTTAACCCTGATATGATAATTCTGATAAGATGATACATCCCTTAAAATATTAATTTTGGGTATTTTAAAATAACGTTAATATTATTCAAAATTAAACATGCGAATATACATTTTGGGATATATTTTGAGACATATGACATTACTCTAAATCTAAGCATCAGGAACCATTGAGTTTGGGAATAATGCTACTCTCTCTCGTTTATGGAAGATTTAGGATGCATTTAACCTAAGGGGTTGGTGTTTTAATTTGATAATCGTTTTCTTGCGATATGAAAATGAAAAAGCACCATGAATGGCAGTTATGTAAATCCAGTTCTACCAAATGGTCCTCTTTTAAGCAAGTACCAGAATTTTAAAAATTTTGGAGGGAAAAACCCAAGAAATGTACCTGCGAATGCTGCGATTTCAACCCATTCTCAAACCCAAACCCACGCCCATTTTCTTCTCCTCTCCAAGAACTTCGAACCACAATCCCTTTCCTCATCTTTTCTCTCTTCAAAAACACCATCTTTCATCTTCCTCCTCTTCCTCTCAATGGTTCTCTCTTCTCCGCCAAGCAATCTCCACCGCCGACTTGGCTCTTGGCAAGTCTATTCACGCGCGCATATTGAATTCTTTCCAGGACCCAGATCGTTTTTTAACCAACAATCTCATTACAATGTACGCCAAATGCGGTTCACTTTTATATGCGCGCCGCATGTTTGATATTATGCCCGCCCGAGACCTCGTCAGCTGGAATTCACTTCTGGCTGCATATGCTCAGTCCGGAGACCATGACATTGAGAACTTGAAAGAGGGTTTTCGTCTTTTTCGTGCTTTACGTGAGTCTATTGTGCTGACTAGTCGGTTGACTCTGGCTCCTGTGTTGAAATTAAGTTTGATTTCCGGTTATGTTTGGGCTTCTGAGGCGGTTCATGGGTATGCAGTGAAGATTGGCTTGGAATGGGATGTGTTTATTTCGGGGGCTCTTGTGAATATTTACTCGAAGTTTGGTAGAATTAGGGAGGCCAGGCTTTTGTTTGAGGGCATGCCAGAAAGAGATGTTGTTTTATGGAATGTAATGTTGAAAGCCTATGTAGAAATGGGTTTTGAAGAAGAAGTTTTTTGTCTCTTCTCAGATTTTCTTAAGAGTGGGCTGCGTCCCGATGATGTGAGTGTTAAGTCTGTGCTGAGTGGGATTTCTGATATTAGTTCTGATACAGGCAGGAGATACAAGGAGCAGGTTCAAGCTTATGCAGTAAAGTTGTTTCTGTATGATGATGATTCAAATGTGGTTTTGTGGAATAAGACATTGTCCGAACATCTTCAAGTTGGTAATAATTGTGGTGCTGTTGAGTGCTTTGTGAATATGATTAGATCAAATGTAGAGTATGATAGTGTTACATTTGTAGTTGCTTTAGCAGCAGTTACAGGCAGTAATAATTTTGATTTGGCGCAACAAATCCATAGTATGGTTTTGAAATCAGGTTTTAGTTCATCAGTTTCAGTTGGAAATAGTCTTGTCAACATGTATTCAAAAATGGGCTACCTCTGGTTTTCTCAAAAAGTGTTCTCTGATATGAATGAATTGGATTTAATTTCGTGGAACTCAATGATATCAAGCTATGCTCAGAGAGGCTTGGAAAAGGAATCAATTAATCTCTTTAAAGATCTATTGCATAATGGCTTGATACCAGATCATTTCACTTTGGCAAGTGTTCTGAGGGCATGTTCCTCACTGACAGAAGGCTTTTATCTCAGTGAACAAATTCATGTCCATGTGATAAAAACTGGTAATGTCACTGACACTTTTGTGTCAACTGCTCTTATTGACGTTTATTCAAGGAGTGGAAAAATGATGGAGGCAGAAGAAGTATTTGAAAGAAAAGATGAATTTGATTTGGCAACTTGGAATGCAATGATGTTTGGGTATATATTGAGTAATGATAGTCACAAAGCACTGAAACTCTTTTCTCTGATGCATGGAAGTGGGGAGAGATCAGATCAGATAACATTAGCAACTGCAGTGAAAGCTTGTGGCTGCTTGTTGGGGTTAAGACAAGGGAAGCAAATTCATGCTTATGTGACAAAGTCTGGGTTTGACTCAGATTTATGTGTTAGCAGTGGTATTCTAGATATGTCTGTCAAATGTGGAGACATGGTTGATGCCCACTTAGTGTTCAATGATATCCCTGCACCCGATGATGTCGCCTGGACAACTATGATATTTGGTTGTGTTGAAAATGGAGACGAAGAGCGTGCTCTTTCTATATACCATCAGATGAGGCTGTCTGGGGTCCTACCCGATGAATATACATTTGCTACCCTTGTCAAAGCCAGCTCTTGTCTGACAGCAATAGAACAAGGGAGACAAATTCATGCAAATGTGATCAAGTTGGATTGTGCTTTCGATATTTTTGTTGGGACTTCTCTTGTTGACATGTATGCCAAGTGTGGGAACATAGAAGACGCATATCAATCGTTTAAACAAATGAATGTGAGGAACATTGTCTTGTGGAATGCCATGTTGGTGGGTTTAGCTCAACACGGAAATGGTGAAGAAGCCCTTAAACTTTTTGAAGTCATGAAAGCTAATGTTGTTGAGCCTGATGGAGTTACCTTTATTGGTGTACTTTCTGCTTGTAGTCATTCTGGTTTAGTTTCTGAGGCTTATGAATATTTCCATTCAATGCATGACAAATATGGTATTGAGCCTGAGATTGAGCATTACTCTTGTCTGGTTGATGCCCTGGGGCGTGCAGGACGCACTCAAGAGGCAGAGGAGCTTATTGTGTCAATGCCATTTGAAGCTTCTGCATCTATGTACAGAGCCTTGCTCGGTGCTTGCAGGGTTAAGGGAGACACAGGAACTGGGAAACGGGTGGCAGAGCAGCTATTGGCCTTGGAACCAACTGATTCAGCAGCTTATGTTCTGCTGTCCAATATCTATGCTGCTGCCAACCAATGGAATGATGTTACTGCTGCTCGAAAAACTATGAAGAGGAAGAATGTTAAAAAGGATCCAGGTTTTAGTTGGATAGATGTCAAGAATAAGATTCATTTGTTTGTAGTGGATGATAGGTCCCATCCACAAGGTGATTTGATATATGATAAGGTGGAGGTTCTGATGAAAAGGATTAAAGAAGAAGGATATATCCCTGATACGGACTTTGTGCTTCTTGACGTGGAAGAAGAAGAAAAAGAGCGTGCTCTCTATTACCACAGCGAGAAATTAGCAATAGCTTTTGGACTCATAGGCACTCCTCCATCAACCACCATTCGAGTAATAAAGAATCTTCGTGTTTGTGGAGATTGCCATAACGCAATAAAATACATATCTAAAGTGTCAGAACGAGAAATTGTATTGAGAGATGCAAATCGCTTCCACCATTTCAGGGAAGGAATCTGCTCTTGTGGTGATTACTGGTAATGTCAGAATTGAATTTCTTAAAAAGTAAATAAAAGTTTTCTCAGTATATTACGGTTAAGAAACAGTGAAAGATGAAGAAAGAAAGTGATATACCCAGAATAAAGAGGCACGAAAGAAGGTAAAAGGGCAAGAGCCTCGCAAGCCTTAGTCCTTAAAGGATGCTTAAAGTGAACATCCCTGCAAAGAGGAACCTCTACTTCTCTTTCCTCTTTAACATTTACATTAACATAACTACCACCTCCTCCACTGCAACAGCAACCCATCCATTCAATGAACCTACAAAATTACCATTTCATTAATTAAAAGAGTTTGAAACCAGTCTAATCGTAAGTACCACACAAATCAAATACCTTGAAGGATCATCACCCAACTTCCATACAACACAGTAGTCCCAAGCCTTTGAAACAACAAAAGGCCTGAGCCACTCCTCTGCTGTCTCCAAATGTCGCATGTTTTAGAATAAATTTGAAATTGTTTAGGAAGAATGTGTTCCTCTGTTTCCATTAAAAAGAAAAGTAGATGAGCATTATGGTAGCAGACAAGTGTAACAAACTTAGGCAGAGTGAGGTAGAGTATCATCTTAGCAGTAACAAATCTTCGACAGCTGATATCTGCAACGCTCTGAGCTTGCAGTTTTTTGACTGATTACTTTTTGCCAGAGTCGGTTAAAAAATTGCTCCATTGATAGCTATCCGTAACTGAAGGAATATGAAGCTTGTCACACTCTCTATTGTTGTGGGTTCGATGCACGCTCCAGGATTCGTCTCTTGAATTTGCTGGTAATTAAAGGTGGATGTGTTGTGGAGTGGTTGGAAATGTTGTGTTAACAAATACGGTAAAATCTGGTATGTGCAATGATACAGAATTACTATGTGAAATGGTCTTGCACTTGGTATCTGTGTCTTTCCCAACCACTGTAATTGGTTTATTATTTAATATTTTGTTTTGTTGTTCATATCGGCTAACTTCATAGTTTATACTTTACAGAGTGGAAGGGGGCCGGCTTTTAAGAATCATCACTTCATTTACATAAAATAATTTGAACAAATCACATCCATCTTAAGTTGACGGGCTGGGTGTAACATTTGGGCTACACAAATTTGGCACATGAAAAAACGATTTGGTTCATTAAATGTTTGTATTAGTTTTATATTAATAGGAAAGTAAATTATTTTGAAGATTACTTGAAATATTTAAGGAAATTTGTTTGATTAGATTAGAATAAATTGGTAAGTATGTAATATAGATTACTGAGTTATCTTTCTATTTTAATAATATATATATATTTTTTTTAAACCCTGCATTTGTTAATTTAGCTAAACACTCTCACAATAAAAAGTTTAAAAATTAACTAAAACACTCCAATCACCTAAGAGGATAGTCGATTGTCGGCCACCACCGTCGAACGTCAGTCAGTAGTCATCGGAACAGTGCACGACCGGCTAGATTTAGCTAATCATGAGCTGATATGGCCGTTTCTCACCAGATCTACAACCATAATCTAGCCATTGACAGTCGAATTCTGATCATTATTAATGGCCAAATCAGTGCACGACTGGTCAGATCCGACTGGTCATGCGACGTTTCGGCCACGGTGGCTAGTGGCCAACGGTGGTTGCTGGCGGGTGGTGGTGGTCTTGGGTGGCCTGTAATTTATTTTAAATACAAGGACATTACTGTCAAAAAACTTAATTAATTAGGGGTAAAATTTTAATGACAGGTTCATGTAAATTAATTTCAAAATAAAGGCTTTTTTGTCAAAAAAATTTATTAATAAGGGGGCGTTTGGATCATATAATGTTTTATTATAGGGGGATGTTATATTAACGAAAAGATAGATCACCTTGAGGATTACTGAGAATATTTAGGAAATATATTTGGTTGGTTTAAATAAAATGGTAAATAATATGTTTGGTTGGGAGGATAAATGGGTAGGTATATTATATAGATTACTAAATTGTCGTCTTTTTTAAATATTAATATAATATTTTTTTAACCCCCTACATTTGAAATTTTACTAAAACACCCCAGTCATATAAGACTTTAATTTGTAGCAAAATCACCCCCACCCACCCCAAGCCATTGCCCACAACCAGCCGCCACCATTAGCAATCGACGAGATGGCGCACGAGTGGCTGTATATGGCCAATTGTGCGCTAGCAAAGTCATTTCCAGCCATGGATCACAAATCCATGGCTGTTTCACGGCCAGATCTATGGCCATTTCACAGCCAAAGATGTGGCCATTTCATGGCCACAGATCTGATCGTGAAAAGGCCAGATATTTGGCTGTGAAACAGCCAAATTTGGCCGTTTCTGGCCATGGATCATAGATCCATGGCTGGAAAAGGCCTTGCCGGTACACGACCGCCCAGATCCCATTGCTCATGCGCCATTACGTTGATTGACGTCGACGGTCGGCTATGGTGAATAACGGTCGACGATGGTTTGATTGGCTAGGGATATTTTATTAACTTTTAAATTTTTTTGTGGCTAAAGTGTTTTAGCTAATTTCTCAAATATAGGGGGGTTGGGTTAATTTTTATTTGGTAGATATTTGAGGGCAATTGTATCCAAAATAGTATTTAATTAAGGGCAAAATAGGTATAAAAATCAGATTATCCGGTAATCTTTTAATAACACCCCTTGGGGAGATTATTGGATTACCCCCTACATTACCAACAATAAACACTATTTGCAATAAAAGATACCTATAATATTTTATTGCTTACAAACTAAATACCGAAATCTTACTAAATAAACGAAGATTATCCCTGTTATCTTATATGCTTCCGATCCAAACGTACACCCTAAGGGGTAAAATTATAACAAAATTAACATTACTAAGTAATCTTACCATACCTAAGAAAATAGAAGTAATTAGATTACTACCTATATAACTAACAGTAATTATTATTGGTTTTGAAAGATTATCGAAATTTTATATTGCTTGATATCCAAATGTGATAAACTTGATATTACCTCAGTAATAAGGGATAACCCACAACCAAATAAGAACAACAGGATCTTCATAGGTATCATTGAATGACAATATTCTTATTGCCTGGTTAAGGAATTGCATGTTATGCAAGAGGATTAGAAACGAGCAGTAAGTAATTGACTAATACTTTTAAGCAATAACATTCTCTGCATCTCAACCTTACAATATATCATAAGATATAATGAATACGATGTCAGAGTATCATAATCAATAAATAATTACATAATACAAACATAAATAACAGCTTAAAAATGAGTTATACAATAACTACTTCTGATCTGAGGAGGTCAAATCTCGTACTAAAGCTAGCTCCTCATTTGGTTCCATTTATTGTTTATACACCGCCAACTTTGGGTTCAAACTTGATGTCTCCATTTCCAAACTGTTTGAAGCCTCTGGTTTGTCCATTCCCAGCAGGTTTCGAAGCTGCAATATTCTTATCGAACCCAAACTCTATGTCTCTTTCCCTTTCTCTGGGACGAAAGCCGTGGCTTTGCTGCTTCGAGATCGAGTGCTGGAAATCCATGTTCCCCGCTTGGCCTTGTCGGGGCTGAGAGTTGTGGCTTTGTTTGTGGGGTTTGTGTTTCTGATTGCGTCGGTTGCAGAGACGTCCGAGACAGCAAGCTATAGCTGATATAACAACAATAACAGCCAGGACGATGAACACCGTCCCAAACGATCCATCTGACGAGTGGGATGACGGGGAATTGGGCGGTGGTCTTGTGACAGTGTTTGGGTAAACGACGCCGCCGGCGGGCTGTTGTGGCTGAGATGACATGGACATGTTTTAGATTGGTTGATAGAGTGGAAATGGTGGAGGCGGGTTTTAGTAAGAATAGTCTGCAGCTCTTGTTCTTTGAGTGCAGAGAAAGAGAGGGTTTGGGAAAAACTCATGAAACAAGTAAGAGTTGCCTCCAAGGAGAAGTTATGTATAATGGGGTTTAAGTTTCGAGTGTGAGCAATAGGGTTATTTTTCAATTCAAAAAAGGAAGGAAGGTTCTTTAATAAAGAGATAACTAAAGATTATTCCTTGTCTTGTTTTCTGAGGAAGAAGCGGCACTTGCATTTGCTTTGTATGGAGAGAAAGTAAGATTTTGGGGCCTTTGGACACGCATTATTTCATGGCCCTCAATAAAAAGCAAAGTTTTAGTTTTAGGTACAACTACAAATTACGAGGCACTCTCATCCAATCATTTGAATGGAGGAATGGTCTGTGCAAAGAGAAATCATGCACACAATCATATAAATCTGTCGCCAGTTCAAAACATCTTGTGGATTCAAAACTAATCTATGGCTAATAATGTTCACAGGAGTTGGCAGAATATGGTTGATTAAACAATAGAAACCCTTTTCTTTCCCAGAAAATGAGAGATTTCTGTGATTCTGTGTTGGATCAGTTACATGTAATGAAGAAAAATCTTAATGGGAGGTCAGGTACTTTAGGATTATTAATTGGTCAAAGTTATATGGCTGGCAGCAATTTCAAGAAGACAAGATATGGTAATTCAACTTAGGGATCTGTGTAACGCTGCATTTTCCTATATGGACTGAAGCTTATCTGTTTAATGGGGTCATTCTCTGCTTAATTGTCGTCTTTATTCCTTTCTTTTACAAAGAAGATTCTCCTATAATGGACCGAGCTAGTTTGATGATATATCTTTTGGTGATTAGAGAAATCATATAAGAAAATTTTAAGTATGAAAATATCTTTAACAGGATGTGACATGTGTGAAACAATAATCTGAAAGTCATTAGTTTAAAACTAAAAGTTTTCATACCTAAACAGGGTTAGATTACTATGCCATTACGAGGCACCCATTAGATGCAGTATGTAACATTTTTGGTTTTTCTTTTATTCCATTCAGTAAAGATTTGGAATCAAGATTTGCCATAATCCTATCTGTATTCACTGTATTACTTGCTAGATTAATGGTTGAGAGAAATTAGAAGTTTAAGGACGTAAGTCGCGTTAGAATATTATCAGTATTGGTCCATCTAAGATCACATTATCGGTCTCTTCAAAGATATCGTCTAAAATTGGAACTACCATCGTGGAATTTATAATTAAATGCTATGGCTAAGATCTTCAAAGCTTTCAAAGTTTGGGAAGTGACCTGAAAGAAAAGAGTTGTTTACTCTCTTAAACAGAAGTTAGTATGTTCTACTTCCCAATGCATGCCATGCCATGCCAGAGCCATAGTGAAACTATTTAATTTTTATAACAGGCTACACCAAAACGAAAACCCCACCCGAATATAATTATATTAGAAAGCAAAACACAGAATGAGCTTTGGACCTAAATTAAACCAACATCAAAACACAACTTTGAACCCCTTTATACCTGATAAATACCATCCTTTCGACACAATAACCATATATATGAGTTCTATATTCACTCATCAACCCATAAAAGGCTAGCTCAATTTGAGTCCATACTCTAAAGTGTGGGGTTCACTAGTTCAATTTTCAATGCTATCTCAGCTATTACTCCTCTTTATTCTTCTTCCATTTTCTCCAACAGCTGCTGCACCGATTGGAATATGTTATGGGCGGGTGGCGAACAACCTTCCACCGCCACCTACTGCCATCAACCTTCTCCAATCCAATGGCATATCAAACATACGCATCTTCAACCCCGATTTCTCCACGTTAAAATCATTTTCAGGCACTGGAATCAGCCTCATTATCGGTGTTCCTAACGAAATCCTCCCTGAACTTGCCTCAGGGGGACCCGTCTTCTCCCTCCAGTGGCTTCAAAACAACATCTTCTCTCACATACCTTCGAACCAAATCCGTTACATCGCTGTTGGTAATGAAGTCTTTCTCAAAGATCCATATTACACTCCCTATGTAGTACCCGCAATGAATAATCTTTACCAAGCTCTGCAAACCGCAAACCTTGCAAACTCAATCAAGTTATCTTCACCACAGGCAGCTTCAGTTCTCTCAATCTCATATCCTCCATCTTCAGGAACCTTCGATCCTGATATAAAATCTTCTATTGTGCCCCTCCTTCAGTTCTTATCCGATACTAAATCACCTTTCATGGTTAATATCTACCCGTACTTCAGCTACACCAGCAGTTTACAGTACATATCGTTAGACTATGCATTGTTCAGAAGCGACGAAGCGTTTCGAGACGGCGGCTTAACGTATCGCAATCTTTTTGACGCAAGCGTCGATGCGTTTGTGTATGCAATGGAGAGAGAAGGGTTCGGGGGAGTTCCGATAGTGGTGACGGAGACGGGGTGGCCGACGAGCGGTGGTGTGGCGGCGAGTAAGGAAAATGCATTGGCGTATAATGAGAATGTGGTGAGAAGCGCTGTGGGTGGTGTTGGGACACCGAAGAGGCCTGGCGAGGGAGTTGAAGTTTACTTGTTTGATCTGTTTGATGAGAATGGAAAGAGCGGGGATGAACATGAAAAGCACTTCGGGATTTTCGGACTCGATGGATCCAAAGTTTATGATATCAAATTTAATTAATAAATCTTATTTTCCTGAAATAATAAGGATTTCCAATTATAGGGGTCTGCATGTAAAATGTGGTATAGAATATTGGAATGCATTGATTTATATGAAGAAATTAGAAAATTGACGTCATAAATTGAACATCACTCGTGTTTCAGATTATGACAATATTTGAAATTTTTTTTTTTTTTTTTTTTGTGTAACCAGAGTGTCCGGCGAGCAAACCTCTTTGCTCGCCAACGGGTTACCATTTGAAACTTTCTTAAAGAAAGAAGATATAATCTCAATCTGCCTATTAAATTGTATCTTCTGAATCTTACAGGCTTGTCTTAAGTTTTTGTCCAGTTATAATTTCGTCAAAACTTAAGATCTTTTTTTCTTCGTAATGCTTTTAAATTCAAGGGCAACTAAACTTTTCATCAACAAAAAGATTTATAGTCACAATCTTCTTCATTAATTAATAGGTTTAACTACAGTTTTGAAATATCACATGATGTTATGGTATTAGGAGTAAAATTGATATTTTAACAATTAAATTGGTTAACTGTTGATGATTCATAAAAACAAAAACAAAGACCAATTGTTAGGGGTTGTGTTGCTATATCTCGAAACCAATACGGGGTGACATGTCTTAACCCATAGATAGGGGGTGTCAAGTGAAAAATGAAAATGTGTAAGATAGGTTTGATTAAAGAAAACAACAATGCTACGGACACCGGAATTGTACACTGAATTACGTGTCACTTGACTTAGACTAGTCACGTATTCCGTTAACAAATATTTTATGAGTGAATGGCCGTTCATCAACTATGGACGGTCGTTCACTATATTTGGACGGGTGTCCATGGACGCCCGTCCAAAGCAAAATGAATGATGGACTCCCGTCCATATTATATGGACGGAGGTCCACATTTAATGGATGCTCATTCAAACTTTAAATTAAAAAAGTTTATGAACAAAAATAATGGATGGGCGTTTATAGTTTATGGACGACCGTCCCTGAAAATTGGACAGGCGTCCGCATATAATGGATGCCCGTCCATACTTTAAATAAAATACAATTGTATACAAAATATTGGGATGCCCGTTCATTAGTTATGGATGCGTAATGGACGCCCGTCCATACTGTAAATTAAAAAAAATTAAAAAAATAGTATACAAAATGCAGGGATGACCGTCCCTGCATTTGGACGGGCGTCCACAATCCATACTGTAAAAAAAAAAAAAAAAAAAAACATTATGGACGCTCGTCTATTATTCAGTGGACGGGCGTCCTTAACTTATGGACGCCCGTCCATTGTTTAATGAGTACTTTAAACAAGATTTAGGTCAAATCAATTTGGGGCAATTTTAAAATCACTTTGGGCCGCTCTTCTTCTTCCTCTTCATTCCCCATCTCCGCTCTTCTTCTTCATCTTCATTCCTCATCTGTGCTCTTCTTCTTCTTCGAAGTTCGCATCTGCCGCTCTTCTTCTTTGTCCAAGTTCCTCATCTGCCGCCATTCTTCTTCAAGTTCCTCATCTGCCATTATTATTGTAAGTGTTTTAGTCTATTTGGTTTCTATTAATCACGTCTTTTTTTATTGGTTTTGATTGATGATTGAGCTTGTTTTACAGCGTTCACTTCTTTGTCTTGGTTTCTCATCTGCCACTCCAAGTCGTCGAAGCCATCTACCATTTTTCGAGTAAGTGTTTTAGTTAATTTGGTTTGTTTCATCATCTTTTATTGGGTTTGATTGATGATTGAGGTTGAGTGGCTAAGGTATGAAGTATTGGTTGATGAATGTGATTATAGTGAAGTGTTTCTTATTTGAATCAAATTAACTGTTAATAGGTCACTCTCCTCCAAGTGATTTTGGGAGGAGGAAGGAAGATATTGGTGTCATTGTATTCATAAAAAATGTTGTGGGTGAAACAAAATGGATCTACATGCTAGTGCATGTGCACTTTTTCCGTTGCACACACACATATTTATGCACACCCGCACACAAGTGTGTGATTGCTTTGCATTGGTAAATTTTGATATGAATGGAAATTATCAATTCTTCCTCTATAGCAAATAGCAATCAGTTGAATGTGTTGAACAAAACATCACCAAATTAAAGTAGTTACTATTTTCTTGTTCATAGAGAACAATGATCCAGTTGTGTGCAAGTTGGTGAAGATTGCTTTTTTGGCTCTTTTGAAGCCAAAGATTGTTGGTATGTGTTCTATAGAAAACAATTGGCTTGGTAATAAACTAATGGAAGTATATCACCAAAAATGGCATAAAAAATATATACAATATACATAATACCCGTTGACAGTAGAATGCAAAGAACAGTGTATCAGTACCAAAACTATCCTGTGACAATCGCTCCCAAAAGGCTGGATTATTCACAATAGCTATTGACAAAGTCAAGCAGATCTTACACATGGAAGATGGTAAAACTACTATTCTTATAGCGTATGTTGACTACATCATCATGACAAACAATGATGGTGTTGAGATAGAAAAATAAAAAATAATTCTAGCTACTGAATTTGAGATTATGGATCTAGGTCCTCTAAGGTATTTTCTAGGTATGGAGATAGCCAGGTCCAAGAAATGGATATTTGTCTCTCAAAGAAAATGTACCCTTGATTTACTTAAGGAAACCGGTCTACTTGATAGTAAACTTGCTGAAACACCGATTGATCCTAATCATAGACTTGGTAATGAAACTAAAGGGCAACCAAGAGCTAAGGAACAATATTAGCGACTTATGGGCAAGCTAATTTATCTCTCTCCTACCAGACTAGAAGTTGCTTACAAAATTCTTAAATACTTGAAGAGGACTCTAGGAAAAGGTTTGCCTTTTGGGAAAAAATGACTGTATGCAGGTGGAGGCATTCACTGACGTTGACTAGGCTGGTTCAATTAGTGACAAAATATCAACTTCTGGCTATTGTACATTTGTTAGAGACAATTTAGTAACTTGTGGAAGTAAAAACACTCTGTTTTTGCTAGGAGTAGTGTTAAGGCTGAATTTAGAGCAGTTGCACAAGGAGTTTGTGAATTATTATGGTTGAAAAATTACTTGAAGAGTTGAAGGTTCCAATGTCTAAACCTATGAAACTATATTATGACAATAAAGCATCTCTCATAATCCTATGCAACATGATCAAACGATGCACATTGAAGTGGCAATCCACTTCCTCAAAGAAAATATTCAAAAAGGTTTGATTTGTATGCCTTCTGTCCTAACTAAACAACAGCTAGCTGTTATTCTCACTAAAGGGTTACCCAAGCCATCTTTTGATCAATAACTAGCAAGATAGGAATGATTGACATCTTTCAAACTAGCTTCAGAGGAAATGTTGAATGGTTCAAATGTTTTTGTAATTAATCTTAAATTTCAATTTAAAAATGTATAGTTAGGATGGTAGGATCATATTAGACTCATATTTTAATTAGATTATAGCCATACTTTTAGGATATAATCTTCATACACTTATTGTAAACTTCTTTAGTTATGACTAATTATGATGATGAATTTAGTTATGACTGATTATGATGATGAATTTTTTATGTATATAGGTTTTAGAAGAAAGCAGAACATGGTGAGAGCAAAAAATACAACCATTCCTCATGAAGGCACATCGTCATCTGGAATCCAATTTCGAGACTTGTAACATAAAAAACAATACGAGGAGGTGTCGAAAAGAGATATTTGCCTAGGAAGAAGTTTGGATTTAGGACTTATAACAAGTTTGGGTTTAGGTGATGAAATGAATGGTTGGATTCAAAATTTGAAATGGGACCGGTTGGTGAGTATTAGATATGATGGATATAAGCATTTGATCTATGAGTTTTTTGGTAGTTTGGAAGTTGTGGAGACAGATACTGATGAGTTTCTGGCGTAGACAATGTTTTTTAGATTAAAGAATTAGAACTTTGTAGTGAGACCACAAGATTTAGCAACCTGGATAGGATTTGATTTTGAAGGTTTGGATAGCATATCTAGAACATGGGAATCCAAACAAGCTTGTATGGATGTTTCTGGGATAGGGATTTACCATCCACATAGGTGTAAATCGACAAAGTTAAAGAATCCTACTATGAGAGTATTTCACAGATATCTGACTTACACATTTAATGGTAGGAAAGAGACAAATAGAAATGTGACGGTTAAGGATTTAATGTTCATGGAAGCAGCAATAGCAGGGAGGCAAGTAAATTCAGCGAAGTTATTGATTAAGAAGTTGGGAGAGGTTCAAGTAGAAAAAGGAGAAATATATTGGGGGATGCTTGTTACGTTAATATGTGAGAAGTTGGGTATTCAGATCACCCCTAATGATGAAGCAAATAAGATTAAGTTTTCTGCAAATAATGTGTTGGGGGATGTGACATTGTATAAAATGGGTTTGATTAAAAAGAATATGGCAGGAGAATGGTATGTGATTAGGGATGAAATGGAGGGAGATGCAACAATTCAGAAAGGTGTCAATGTTCCAGAAGGGGTGAATGAAGGACAAATCTATGTGCACAAAAGAAGAAGAACGAGTATTGAACCTGGATCATCTCAGAATGTAGAAGATATGTCTTCTCATACTTTAGACAAAATAGTAAGCAAATTTAAGCAGATAGAAAAGTTTCAAGAGGAGCGTTTTTCACGTATTGAGAGGAAAATGCAAGAACAACAGGATCAATTGCAAAGTGATTTCAATTCGTTCGTATCAAGAATAGAAGAAACAGTGACATCCTTGGGGAACGCATGAAAGAAATTTTTAGCATGATGAAGAACTTCTCAACAGCCTCCTCCTCCTCCAGTCAACCTCCACCCCCTGCACCATGATGAAGAATTTCTCAACAGCCTCTTCCTTCTCAACATTCTTGGGGAACGTACTATGAATGTTAATTGTCATTATGTGTAGTTCAAATACTAAGGTTTATGTACAAAGATTATAGTTGCCTTTTGTTTATAAATATGTTAATTGTTAAAGATTGATTTCAACGAATGTTCTTGATAAACATTGCCTTTTGTTTTTAAATAGGTTTGCCTTTTATTTATACATATCTCAACTACTCTTTTGAATGCATATGTATATGTAATACTAGACATATCAAAAGACATCAAAATTCAAATCTCAAATGAAATGAATATCCAAAATTCCATCTACAACCGGAGTCTGCAATCTGATGATAATATATATTGAAAACATTCATAATAAGTTACATTAAGGTCATTATCATGAATTCACAACCCTACAGTAGATAGCCTACTCATACACAACCAATGACCAAAATACTAAAAACAAAACAACTGAATCAGCATACAACTCAACTACATTCGGCAGAAATTAACCAAAGCGTGAATAATTTCTACCAAATACAATTCTATATGCTTCAACCTATCAACAATATCAAATCTCTTCCAACGAGACATGTTCATNCGGTGATGCCTCGGACGATGAATCCTCGGACAATGATGCCATTTATGCCTTACTCAATTGGCTTGGTAAACAAAGTTCCCAATAACCAAGCTCCACAAATTATTATATTCAATAGCTAACCAACAAATCAACAATAGCCCTAGGTAGTAGTAAGTGCTGAAATGATTAAATACGCACCAGGAAAATTCCCAGGAAACAATGGAGGGGTCACAAATGGTCCCACTTAAAATCCAGTCTCCTTAGACTTTTATCGTCTTTTTGACAGAATTTTCCTAGACATGCATATAACCATACAAATAGCTACTCACTGTCCTAAACCTAGGCTCTGATACCAATTGTTATGCAACGGAAACATAAACTCTAACGCTAGCTATTGAATATAATAATAACGAGTAGTAAAGCATAAATAAATAGCCAAAATTTAAATGCAAAAATAAAGAATACCAGGAATTAACGAGGTTCGGTATTGAAACCTACGTCCTCGGGCGTTGCAAAAGAAAACTCCAATATCTCCAAAACATTACAAACTTTTGGGCAATACAATAAATACCCAAAACAAAAGGGAGATACAACAAAACTTACAAACTAAAGGGTCCTTAAAGAAAGAACCCTAAACAAAAGAAGTATAATGGAATTACAACTTGGGATGCCTAATAACAATGATTTGGGTCCTTATATATAGGCCCCAAAAGTTTCCCACTTTTCAATCCTAATCAATGTGGGACAAACTAACCTTTTTTTGGCCTATTACATATAAGTCCCTAAACCTTTCTCCATTATCATTTCTACCCCATATGATTTTGCTAAAAGCCATTTTTCAACAGAAAGAGCCAAAACGGAACAGTCCTTAAAATCTATCTTGGTCTCCAAATCTCGTGACTTTGTAATTTCATCTGATGGAAAAAGGGTAACTTTTGATGACAAATCTATTTTTTCCACTAAAAATTTAAAGCTCATATCATCTTCTTGACATGTATGTTCCTCATCTAATCTGAATTTGTTCTTAATTTGCGTACAAGATGCCTGTCTCGGAACTTGAAGGGAAGACTGTTGGTCTGTACTTCTCGGTGCTTTATAACAAATCCTATGCTGATTTTACTCCAAAACTAGTCAAGGTTTATAAGGAGCTGAAAGAAAAGGGGGAAGGCTTTGAGATTGTGTTGATATCACTTGATAATCACGAGGAGTCTTTCAAGCGGGGCTTCCGTAGCGTGCCTTGGGCATTGCCCTTCAAGGATAAGAGCTGCGAGAAGCTGGCTCGGTACTTTGAGCTCTCCACCCTTCCCACTCTAGTGATTATTGGGCCTGATGGAAAAACTCTCAATTCCAATGTTGCCGAAGCTGTTGAAGAACATGGAGTTGAGGCATTCCTTTTCACGCTAGAAAAATTTGTAGAACTTGCTGAAATAGAGAAAGCAAAAGAGGTAGCTCAAACCCTAGAGTCAATTCTGGTTTCTAGGAGATTTTGTCATTGGGAAAGATGGAAGCAAGGTATGACAATTTGAGTTATTTAGTGCTACTACTGCTTTAATAGCCTATTAGCCATATTAAACTTTTGTTCCAATGGATGTGATCATGCGTGTTCCTCATCAATGGTGCCTTGCCTGTTGTAATTATGTTCTAGTTAGCAATGCAAGCAAGTTTTCACCTCTCTACTCATGATGACTTCTATCTCTTGTTTCAGATTTCAGTGTCTGATTTAGTTGGGAAGACCATCCTCCTGTACTTTTTAGCGCATTGGTGCCCTCCCTATCGTGCATTTTTGCCAAAACTCATAGAAGCATACCACAAAATCAAGGCAAAGAATGAATCAATTGAAGTTGTTTTTATTTCTAGTGACATGAACCAAGCTTCCTTTGATGGATTTTTTTCAGGAATGTCATGGCTAGCACTTCCCTTTGGTGATCCAAGGAAGGCATCTTTGAGTCGAAAATTCAAGGTCTATAGCATCCCTATGCTAGTTGCTCTTGGACCAAGTGGTCGAACTGTCACAAAAGAAACCAGGGATATGATTTCTGTCCATGGAGCCGAAGCTTATCCTTTTACCGAAGAACATTTGAAAAATATTGAAGCAAACTATCAAGACATGAAAAAGGTGTGGCCTGAGAAGGCGATACATGCACTTCCTGAGCATGAGATTGTGCGAAGTCGCCACACTCTTTATAAGTGTGATGGATGTGATGAAGAAGGACGTATCTGGTCATTCTATTGTTAAGGCTGTGACTTTCATCTCCATCCCAAATGTGCTTTGAAAGAGGAAAAAGAAACCAAAGATGATGATGCTGAGGAAGATAAACCCAACAAAGAAGGATGGGTCTGTTTTAGGGATGCCTGTCACAAAGGTGTTAAACAATCCAAAGAAATAATAATAAAAGAGAGGAGGCTATGGTTTCATTGATACTGCACAATTCAATTGAATACTAAAAGTATGATTTAACCTAAATACAAAGATATATATAGGCTAAACAAAGGAAATAATGAAAAGACAGATCTACCCTTAATAAACAATAAAACAAAATAACCCATATTTCTTAACAAAAGGCTTGAGATATTGGTCTTTTAGCGTTGACAAGAACTGGGGTAGTTTTTGCCATAGGATCATCTTTGTTGTGTATGTCTTTATATATGTTAAAAAGAGTTATATATATATGTGTGTGTGTGTGTGTGTGTGTGTGTGTTGAATGTCAACCAGTAGTGAGAACTCTTAACACTATATTCACTCACATTCCCTCGAACCAAATCCGTTACATCGCTGTTGGTAGGAGATCCTTCTGAAAACTATATTACACTCCCTATGTAGTACGGCAATGACAAAGATCTACTACATTAATGGTTGACACAAGAACCTTCCATCCTGAAATTAAATTTTCTATGGTGCCTCTCGTTCAGTTCTTATAGGATACTAAGGCACCTTTCACGGTTAATATCTACTTGTACGTACTTGCGCTACACCAGCAATTTAAACTTTAAAGTACTATCATTATACCCATTGTTCAGAAGCGATGAAGGGTTACAACACCGCGGCTCAACGTACCGTAATCTTTTTAACGCAAGCGTTGATGCATTTGTGTGCACAATGGAGAGGGAGGTTCCGCTAGTGGTGACGGAGACTGAGTGGCCGATGAGCACTGAGCAGTGGTGTGGCGGCGAGTGTAGAGAATGCATTGGAGTATAACAAAAATGTTATATCCATCGAAAGTTTGGTACCGAACAATTGCACCGAAATACGTGAACGTCGCCACGTTAAACCATAGAACATTGACGTAAATAGATGGCCGTCCAACGGTTTCGGACGGTCGTCCATACTTCCTAGACGGCCGTTCATAGTGGAATGGATGAGGGTCTACAAAAAGTTTTTAAAAAAAAAAATAAAAAAACAATGGACGCCCGTCCAAATTCTATGAACGGGTGTTCGGTTAATATGGACGGCCATCCAAATTACATGGACGACTGTCCAAAAAACACATACTCAATGCTCTTGTTTCCAGTTTAGCTTGCTTCTTCTTCGCTTTTGATAATTTAACCTCCTTCTGCAACAAGACTGACTCGTCCTTCTGCACCAAGACTGAACCAAGCTCTTGTTTTGCAGCTTCAACTTGCCTAAGTGCTCGGCCCAGTTCTGCTTCAAGTTACCGTTGGTTCGACACAAGTTCAATAAAAGCAGTTTTGTGCCTCCAAATCTCAGTAAAATGATCTTGAGCTTCTTGCTTTGCAGCTTCTCTCAATTCTTCTGCAATACTTTTCGCTTTTGTTAGCTTCTCTTCAACCTCCTTTCTTTTCTGCTCCTCTTCCTCCAATATCTTATCCCCCATTGTGTATCAAGATCCTATGGCTGCTCACCATATGCGACGCATGGAATAGGAATCCAACCATTTTGATCTAGCGAAGCAGCTTTTGTCTAAACAATTGCAGCAACAGCAGCTCCAACAGCGAAATATGTTTCCTCCTACACGCCTAAATGAATCAGCTTTAGAACAGTTGCCAAATCAGAATCTGATTCATCAACAACAGTTGGCAAACCATCCAGCTCCAGATATGGAACATCTCTTAACCCTTCGTCTGCAACAACATCGTCAGCTTGAACTTCAACATCATCAATTGCAGCAGTTTCATCAACAACAAAAACTTTTGCAGGAGCGACAACAATCACAAGCTCGACAAGTGGGAAGAAGTTAAAATTTTAACATAACATTTTAAAATTTAACACTAAATGGACGCCAAAGTGGGAAGAAGTTAAAATTTTAAATTTTTTAACATAACATGGACGCCAGTCTGTCCACATGAGATGGACTTGCGTCCATCTAATTTTTTGTTTTCATTTTTTTTTTAAAAATTTTTTGTATTGCTTATGGACGCCCATCCATTTATTATGGACGGTCGTCTCTATAAAAGGGATGGTTATTCATACTAGATGGACTAGCGTCCATCCAATGTTTTTTTGTTTTTATTTTTTATAAAAAATATTTTAACACTAAATGAACGCCAGTCCATCTATTGTGGATGACCGTCCATTTTATAGGGATGGTCGTCCACATTAGATGGACATACATCCATCTAGTGTGCTTATTTTTAAATATTTGTTATAGACCGTCGTCCATTCCTGAATAAATGGAGCCGTCCAAAACTATTGGATGGCTATCCATTTACGAAATTCTTTTATCGTGTCCTATGTGGCGAAGTCTGAGTCAGAGGCCATGTATTTCAGTGCAATTTTTCGGTACCCATTTTCGGTGTTTGTAGCATCGCTGAGGAGTATAATGGGCAATGTTTTAAAACCCAACCCAGGGTGAAACCTGGCAAAGCTTTCGGGTCCTGGTTTGACCAGTGACAAAAAATTTTAAAATTCAGCAAATATACCCCTAAAAATTACAGTTAAGTTTCTATAGGTTTGAAATTTATCAAACACACCCTAAATGCAAATCGACCGGTGACTGATTGGTGGCGGCGACACCCTAGATGCAACCCCAATAGTCACTTGAGCCCATTTCCATCAAAATATACCCAACATCAGGTCGAAATAAGTTCGATTTCGGCCAGATCTCACCGACATCAGCGTTGGCATTCCAGGCCAGATCTCATTGACACCGGCGTTGACAACCCTCCCCATCACCCAGGAATTACTCCCATTTTCCTCCGACCAAAACCCACCTCACCCCACCCTCGTTAGCCTTGCCAATCGCTGAAAAAATCTCATTGTTGCCACTGCCAGTTTTGTTCGATTTCCAGTCGATTTACCCACCGGAAATCAACTCCGTCACCACCATTGCATTCACTGGCAATTTCTCTTCAAAAGCCCCAACATTCCGGCCGTCAATTATTCGCCGATCATACTCCCAAATCCTAGGGTTTTGGGTGAATAGGAAAAATATAAACCTGGCCCGTTGAATCTTTCGGGTCCCGGTTCAACCGGCCAGGACAGGCTGGGTTTTAAAACATTGATGATGGGGAATGTCGTGAGAAGCGGTTGGCATGGTGTTGGGAGAGCGAAGGGGCCTGGCGACGGAGTTGAAGACTTGAAGTTTACTTGTTTAATCTCTTTGACCAGAATGGCAAGAGCGGGGAGGAATACCGAAAACACTTTGGGATTTTCGGAGTTGATGGAAATTTTAATTAATCCAGTGTCTAACTTGATAGTAATAATCTCATTAGAGTAAATGAAATTTTCCCACTCAAGATTTTCCTTAACAACACTTTTCCACTAAAAAAGTTTCAAAATATCACTTTTTCATTTAAAGTTTATATTTCGTTAATACTCAAAATACACTTTACTTTCTTAGTAAGCGTTTTGTGAGTTATCAGGAGTCAGAGTAAGAGAGGTTTTGTAAAGTGGAGGTCGATAGATCAAATGATGATGATCGATTGAATATTTGCTGTCAGAATCAGTAAAAAATAACTATAAATAAGAAACCCAAACTTTACAGTAGCAAGCAATCGACGAGAAATTAGTTGTTGGAATGAGAGAAAATTTATATAAGAGAGACTAAAGGTTTTTATAATTGTGATAGAGAGAATTTTTATCAGCGAAATCAGTTTTTAGTAGTGACATAATATTAATTTTATATGAAAAAAAATGGCATTTTGAAAGTTTTCGGTTAAAAAAATGTCTTCGAGCCAAATCTTGGTCGGAAAAAGTCGTTTTCTCAATCTCATTGTACTGAAATGAGGGGGGAGTGCATGTAACATGTGGTGGAGTGGAATAGTAAGACTAGAATATTCGAACGAAAAAAAAAATTTAGATTATTGACGTCAAAATTGGAGCGTCACTCATGTTTTGAGATGACGGGGCCTTGGAAAAATTAAATACAAGTTATAATCTCAGTCCGCGTTCGTTCCACGTATGCAGGTGTCATCTTTTGAGTACAGTGACTAAGCATTTTTGTCAAAACTCTAAAGATTCTTTTCTTCATAATATTTTTAGTTCAAGTGGCCAACTAATTATGAATTTCCATCAGCAACAACAATTATTGTATCTAATTTATTTTTTTAGACTTCCTAACACAATCTTCTTCGTTAATTCATAGAGCCTAGTAAAGTTTTAAAATAAAAAAGAATTCTAAATTAACAAGAATTAATTATTTTGTTTATGTATAATAAGTATTAGAATTTGACAATTAAGAACTTACTATTTTAGACTTACTTTTTAATAGTCTAAGTAGTGGAATGAACGTTAGAATGTATGGTTAAGATGTATAATCTAGATTCAAATCTTTTAATTTTAGGGATTAGTCATTAAAAGAAAAAAGAAAATTTACAAATTTTAGTGGTAAATGAATGATATTTAGAAACAAAGACCAACGGAACCGAATGGAGTGAGATGTAATTTCACTAGTTTATAAATAATGAAAAAGAGAAAAAAAAAAAAAAAATTCACAGGTGTGATTAAATAATTTACTGTTTTTAGTCAGCTTACAAAACAAGCCGAGACGTTTGAAAATGGGTCCACTGATTATTCGCTCCCAGGCAAGACTAAATTATTCAGAGTGATGCTATGGGTACTAATGGATGGGTACTAATTTGTGTACTAACTAAAGTATAGTACCCGTACTATGCGCATAGTACAGGTACTATGCTTTAGTTAGTACACAAATTAGTATCCATCCATTAGTACCCAAAGTATTATTCAATTATTCAGCCACTTCTTACTACCAAAGCAAAGCCATAGAAACATCCAGAATAAAATTTTAGTAAGACCAGCAGTTGACGCCTTGTGCTATAAATTCTCTCTTCCCTTTAACCTTATTCATCTCTAAAGTCTAAACACCATCAATAATAATCAACTCACTAGTTTAAAACCACACAACAGATACCCATGGCTGACCCTGAAACTACTGATACTCAAACAGTTTCTCACGATGTTCACACCATCCTCTCTTCTTCAGAGAGAGACTTTCTTATTCGCAACGACGGTGAACAGGTAATGTTATCTTTAATTCTTTTACTTTTGCTTCTGGAAGTAGATATATGATATTGCTTTCTTATTAGATTTTCAATTGATTTTGTCAAACATGTGTAGTTTAATTAGCATCGGTGATGGATAAGAGGCTTTACGTTTTTTAAAAAATAGAGAAGGGAATATATCTCTCTATGTATATATTTTTTTTCAAAAGAATTTTGATTTTACAGGTTAAAATTGAGAGTTTGAAGGGAAAGAAGGTTGGGTTGTATTTCTCAGCATCATGGTGTGGTCCGTGTAAGAAGTTCACCCCGGTTTTAGTGGAGGTGTATAATGAAATCTCATCAAAGGGTGATTTTGAGGTTGTTTTTGTTTCGGCTGATGAGGATGATGAGGCATTCAAGGGCTACTTCTCAAAGATGCCTTGGCTTGCTATCCCATTCTCTGATTCAGAGACACGTGATAGCTTGGACGAGTTGTTCAAGGTTAGGGGGATCCCTTACCTGGTGATTCTTGATGAAAATGGGAAAGTTTTGACTGATAGTGGAACTGAGATCATTCGAGAGTATGGAGTGGAAGGGTACCCTTTTACTGAAGAAAAGATCAAGGAAATGAAAGAGGAAGAAGAAAGAGCCAAAAGGGAACAGTCCTTAAAATCTATCTTGGTCACCAGATCACGTGACTATGTAGTTTCATCTGATGGAAACAAGGTAACTTTTGATGGCAATGATACTTTCTTTTGAAAAATCTAAAGCTCATATCATGATTTTGAAATGTGTTGTTCCTCATCTAATCTGAATTTATTCTTAATTTGTATACAAGATACCTGTCTCGGAACTTGAAGGGAAGACTGTTGGTCTGTACTTTTCGTTGCATTCATACAAGGCCTGTGCTGAATTTACTCCACAGCTAATCAAGGTCTATGAGAAGCTGAAAGAAAAGGGCGAGAACTTTGAGATTGTGTTGATATCACTCGATGACAATGAGGAATCTTTCAAGGAGAGCTTAGGTAACGTGCCTTGGCTAGCATTGCCCTTCAAGGATAAGAGCTGCGAGAAGCTGGCTCGGTACTTTGAGCTCTCCACCCTTCCAACTCTGGTGATTATTGGGCCAGATGGGAAAACTCTCAATTCCAATGTTTCTGAAGCTGTTGAAGAACATGGGGTTGAGGCATTCCCTTTCACCCCACAAAAGTTTGCAGAACTTACTGAAATAGAGAAAGCAAAAGAGGCAGCTCAAACCCTGGAGTCAGTTCTGGTTTCTGGGGATCGAGATTTTGTCATCGGGAAAGATGGAAGCAAAGTATGACACTTTGAGTTATTTAGTGCTACCATTTCTTTAATAGCCTATTAGCCATATTACACTTTTGTTCCAATTGATGTGATCATGCATGTTCCTCATCAGTGAGGTCTTACCTGTTGTAATCATTTTCTAGTTAGCAATGCAAAGCTAGTTTCGACCTGGTACTCATGATGACTTCTATCTCCTGTTTCAGATCCCAGTGTCTGATTTAGTTGGGAAGACCATTCTCCTGTACTTTTCAGCACATTGGTGCCCTCCCTGCCGTGCATTTTTGCCAAAACTCACAGAAGCATACCACAAAATCAAGGCAAAGAATGAACCATTTGAAGTAATTTTTATTTCTAGTGACAGGGACCAAGCTTCCTTTGATGATTTTTTTTCAGGAATGCCATGGCTAGCGCTTCCCTTTGGTGATCCAAGGAAGGCATCTTTGAGTAGAAAATTCAAGGTCTATGGCATTCCTATGCTAGTTGCTCTTGGACCAACTGGCCGAACTGTCACAAAAGAAGCCAGGGATATGATTTCTGTCCATGGAGCTGATGCTTATCCTTTTACTGAAGAACATTTGAAGAATATTGAAGCAAAATATGAGGAGACGGCAAAGGGGTGGCCTGAGAAGGTGAAGCATGCACTGCATGAGCACGAGCTTGTGCGCACTCGCTGCCCTATTTATACCTGTGATGGATGTGATGAAGAAGGACATATCTGGTCATTCAACTGTGAAGAGTGTGACTTCTGTCTCCATCCCAAATGTGCTTTGGAAGAGGATAAAGAAACCGAAGGTGATGATGCCGAGGAAGAAAAACCCACCAAAGAAGGATGGATCTGTGATGAGGATGTCTGTCACAAGGCTTGAGATATTTGCCCTTCTGGACTGACAAGAATATGGGTCTTTTTTGCCATGGATTATCTTTGTTGTGTACGTCTTACTATTAAACAGCGATGTCTATTTGTCCATAAATAAATTTCATAATAAGTACATCGTTGTTATATATATATATATATGCCTATTAACTTGTGTTAAAGCCTGGATGTATTTTCTCCTGATACGATGGCAACCTGCAATAGTCACCGCTTTTGCAGGGACTCACCTTGCCCCGCATGGGGTGGGGATTCCTTGCAATAGTTGGGGATGGCGACAAGGCTAAGATGTGGATAGCTGTACCTCGGCCTTGCTCCATTACCCACCTTGGCTTGCCTCACTCCCTGTCCTGTCCCTATTTCACAATGATACCCTTAAACATTAAGATAGTTGTAGATTGACCCTTGTTATATATACCTAGGGGTGTAAAGTCAAGTTCAGCTTTGGGCTGTTCGAGTTTGGCTCAATTGTTACAGTGTCAAGCTCAAGCTCAGTTGAGCTTGAGATATTGAGCTCGGTTGAAGCTCGAGCAAGTGTTGCTCGAGCCTCAGTTGAGCCATTGCGACGATCCACTGTGTCGCATCACCATCACCCTTAATGGAAAACAAGGCAAGAATCACAACGTTATCTGACCCTGACCATGACATTGACTCCAAGTTCTTATGGCAGAGCACGAGGGGATTTATCATCAATATGATGATGGGAATGGAAACCAGAAGCATGATCGGTGAACCAGGTGGTCGCAGCAATGGAATATGGGACAGAGGAGTCGGAATGTCTTTCTAGATTTGGCGAAAGCAAAAGACGCCCTGTCACCTCATAAAGAAATCCTCCTCAATGGTAATCAGGGTTCGAACGACTTACTTCTTAGCCAAAAAAGACGATGCTGTCACGCTTATAGAGAAATCTTCCATAGCATGCACCGCCTTAAGAAAAGCTGGCGGATTCCTAGCTCTTCAACCAAGATAATTTAGGTGTTTTCCCTTAGGAGGTGAGGACGGGGAAGGGGAATGGGATCCCCGCCCCGCCTCGACCTGTTGCCATCCCTAATCAAATCAAACTCTATGCACTTCATTAAAGAGCAATTTAAGTACTAATATAAACTGAATTATCAAGTTGTAATAAGTTTATGATTATTATGCTTGAAAAGTTAGGGCTGACGTGGAGCCTAATCAGCAATGACCAATCAGAGCTCAGAAAGATTTGTGCCGTCCAGGGGCAACCACGTCGCGCCTGACGCATGGGAAATGGTTCATGTCAGCGCAGTAGGTGAGTGCCAGACTTGCAAGTGGTTAGAGATCGTCCACGTGTTCAAACCCTATGCAAGTTGAGGAAATCTCTCGGGCAGGTAACCAATGGGACGCAAAGAAGGATTTGCATAGCACCTACCCACTTTCGGTATTTGTAATCATTTTTTTTTTGGACTCCCTCACTATAAATAGAGACATTCTCTCTCATTTGCAGGATTAGCTAAACTTACTCTAAAATAGCTTACTCTCTCTCTCTCTCTCTCTCTCTCTCTCTCTCTTTCTAAATTGTAACTCAGCTCGTTGCACGCGACCTGATTTTCTCCTTTTATTAATACAATAGGAGTGGACGTAGGATTTGCTTTTGAGCATCCGAACCACTTTAAATATTACTTCTCATCCGTTATTTTAATTCATATTCCCAAATCACGTGTGATTCCTAAGTCCGCTTAGCGCTTTACATGTGCAAGTAGTTGGTCAAAGTTAATCATAAATAGTTTGGTACTAGAAGGAGGACCTGATTTAGTATCTGCTTTTCATCAGAAAATCTCTGACTAATCAATCCCACCACAGCAAATGACTCGAGGTTTTGAATCTAAGTGAACCAATTATGGCAATGAAGAAATCCCCCAGGTACAGGAGGACACTTCTCCTGAAGTGTCGCCAGTCCAGCAGAGTATCATGGAGGATATTCCTTCAAGCTTGCAGCTCGATCTAACCATCATGAGTTACTTGGAGAGGTTCAATAATACTCTCCAAAAGCTCAGTCAAAGGCTAGACTGATTGGATCGGGTCATACCACCTGAATCCAATGAGGTGGTGCCACCGCAAAAAACGTTTGCAGGTCACGTGAAAGCGTGGAAAAAGGGCAAAAACTCATACCACGCGCACTGCAGCATATCAAAGAAAGGGAAAGCAAGTGGCGCACATCGGACAAAAAGGCTCTGAGGTACCAGCAAACACCGATCACACACCGAGTAGAATACTCATGGCATTGTGACTCGACAACATGTTGCAGCATGAGCCGTCCTATGCCACGTCGCATGGGTAGTCCCATAAAAGTGCAAGGCGGGGAGATTCCCAGTATCGCTGAAATGATGACCTTGATCGTCGTCATGCGGGGGATTCCCGTCGTCTACGGGTTGGTTCGTACCACCACGGAGATTGGGAAAATTTTCCGAATCACTCAATGCCATCACACGGCTCTAGCCAGCGTGTGTCAAGGTTTGCCAAAACTTTTGGTCGAGTTGAGGAAGAGTTCGATTTGTGGTATTTCCTCAACCACAACCATGAGGGTCGAACCCACGTTGCGGAAAGTGATCCCTAGGTAGCTTTGCTGCCTTAGATTGAGGAACTAGAACGAGCACTGGATCAACTTAAGGTTCAGCAGAATGAGCATGGGAAGGTCGCAGAGGCGTCTCTATTTTCTCCGCCAGTGTTTGCTGCTTCTTTCCCATCGAGATTCAGAATGCCCGACGTGCAAGCATTCGATGGGAATTCTGATTTACAAGATCATTTATACGAGTTCAATGACCTTATGGAACTCCACCAAGTTTTGACTTGGCAAAATTTTGTTGCTTGGCAGTAACCCTAACTGTCCATGCCAAGCACTGGTTTAGGTCATTTCTGGCGGGATCAGTCAGCTCATGGCCTCAAATGAGCTCAACGTTTTTTAGGCACTTTTAGGCGAACAGGAAGTTCTCAATACCACTAAGTTATCTGAGCAATATACGGTAGGAGAGGGATGAATCCCTCCAATCTTATATAGACAGGTTCCACAGGAAACTCCACAAAGTGGTTCATACTCTCGAAGAGTCCGTTCGAACTCTTATTATTGCAGGAGTTCGCCCACAGACAGATTTGTGGAAAGAGCTGCAATCCGAGGATGATGTTTCCCTCACTCGCTTCTATAACCTCATTGAAAAGTACTTCTGCATTGAAAATTCTGTGGCTACTCTCAATCGCCACGACCTTGGTCCTTCGAGTAATGCTCCCAACCGGGGGGAGAATAGGAGGGTTGATCGTAGATGGGCTAATGACGATCAACGGAAAGGAAATAAGCATCAGTATGAGCCCAAGAAATCTTATGCCCCAGTTCCTTGTCGCAATCGCGACAAGAGTCAATATACTCCTCTGAATGTCTTGGTATCGACTATTTTGGATAAGTTAGAAGAGGCCGATTTGCTCGGAGAGCTTGAGCCCATGAAGAATCCCCCCTCAGCCAGAAACAATAAAAAGTATTGTCACTATCATCGGGATAATGGGCATCACACTGATAAGTGTTGAGCTCTCAAGTAGACAATTAAAGACCTTATTAAGTAGGGGCACTTCAAAGAGTATGTTGATGACTCAACTCCCGTTAAGGAGAAAAATCAAGAGGAACCAAGGAAGAAGCGCTATGGTCGCAAAGGCCTCTACTGTGTGGGGATCATCTTTGGAGGACCACACCTCGCGGGGAATTCTCGAGGTGCTTAGGAAAGGTATGCTCGGGAAGCCTGTCATGACGCCATAAGTGTAATGAGCACAGCGTCGCGATCCACGAAGGTTCGCAAAAAAGAGGAAATCACCTTTTCTGAGAAAGACGCGGTACAATTGCACCATCTCCATGAGGATGCTCTCGTCATCGAGCCTGAAATAAGCCGGTGCGAAGTCCACAGGATGTTGGTGGACAATGGAAGCGTTGTGAATATCTTATTTCAGCGAGTTTTTGAGAAGATGAAATTGGATGAGGCAGATCTGAAGCCTGCCTCTATCCATCTTTATGGTTTCACCGGGGATCATTTGATTCCTAAGGGAATGATCTCGCTCCTGGTCACGTTGGGAGAAGCCGACGAGATGACCAAAATGACTGAGTTTCTAGTGGTAGACTGTCCGTCCGCCTTCAATGACATTCTGGAATGACATCTACTAAGAAGCTTCAAGACAGTCACCTTAATTTACCATTTGCAGATGAAGTTCCCCACCCCGACAAGGATAGGGGAAGTGAGCGGCTCTCAACGCGCATCTCGCGGCTGCTATGTAAGAGTAGTGCAGATGGCGTGCAAGGGAAAGTGAATACCAGTTGGCATCCTCGAGCAGGCAATGGCAATCCACAAGATTGAGCCACAACTCGACCCAATTGAGGATAACATGGATCCTCACATCCAGGAATGCCCTCACAGTGGGTTGGTCGAGGACCTATCCGAGGTATCAGTCGACCAAAGTGAGCAGACCTGGGTGTTGAGAGTCGGGAGTAATCTCAACCCTCAGCTCACCAATGACCTGACAAGCTTCCTTAGAGAAAATGTTAACGTATTCGCATGGACTCATGTTGACATGATCAGGATCAGCCTAGATGTTATATGTCATGCACTGAATATTGACAGTGTGGTCAAGCCGATTTACCAGAAAAGAAGAGTAATGGACCCCGAACGATATGTTGCCTTGAAAATTAAGGTAGATAATCTCCTCTTGAACAGGTTTATCTGAGAGGTACTTTACCCAAGTTGGATTGTCAACCCGGTCTTGGTGAAGAAACGTAATGGCAAATGACGAACTTGTGTTGACTTCACCAACCTCAACAAAGCCTGTGTGAAGGACAACTTTCTCTTGTTGAAAGTCGACCAGCTCGTTGATGCCATCTCCGGGCACGAGTTGTTGAGTTTTATGGACGCTTACTCGGGATATAATCAAATTTTGATGTACGTATAGGACGAAGAGCAAACCTCCTTTGTTACAGATAAAGGGTTGTATTGTTATAAGGTTATGCCTTTCGGCTTGAAAAACGCTGGGGCGACTTGCCAGCGGCTGGTTAGCCGAATGTTTTCCAAACAAATCGAAAAATCGATGGAAGTCTATGTTGATGACATGCTAGTCAAGTCGCATGTCGCTTCAGATCACATAGCACATCTCGCTGAGATGTTTAGTATACTCCGAAGGTACAGAATGAAGCTCAATCCTATCAAGTGTTCATTTGGAGTATCCTCGGAAAAATTCCTAGGGCATATGGTTGTAACGCCCACATCAAGGTACGTAGCTTTATTCATGCCTTAATACCCTTAGTTGAATTTTGTTAAAGTTATCTTAAACAAGTGTGAAGAATATTTTTTTAAATGTTATTAGGGGTAAAATGGTCATTTCACTCATAATTAGATGAAAGAGTGGGGAGTGAAAAGAAATAGAATAACATGGAGAAGATAATAAAAATGAGGGCATTCTTGTAATTAATTAAGGGATATAGATGAAATTTTTAGAAAGTGCAAGGGTATATATATATAAGAGTTCAAGAGGAGAAACCCTAGCTACTCTACCCCTCCATTCATGCCATTTCTCTATCCAAATTCTTTCAAATTTCTTCACTAAATTTTCAAGGAAATTCATAGGATTTTAGCTAGATTTTGATAGATTTTCAATCTTAAGCATCCAAATGTAAGATTCTTTCACCAAGAAGTGAGATAAAATTTTAAAGTTTTGAATTCTTATGGTTGTATATGCTTAGGGTTTAAGAGGAAAAAGAATTATACCAAAGAGAGATTATAGTGTTGGAGTTGCTTAAATTCAAGGTAAGTAAATCCAACTTTAGCTTTGATTGGATAAATACTTGTGTAGAGAAATTTATTTTATGTTGTATGTGTGTTTGGATGATGAGAATTATGGATTGAAATTGAGGTTGTTTGATATGTGAATTTCATGGCCATGAGAATTGATTCATTATTATGTGATGAGAATTGATTCATTAGTATGGGATGAGAATTGATTTATTAATATGTGATGAGAATTGATGTATTTGTATGTGTTGAGTTGATGGAATTTTGGATGAAAAATGAAAGTATAGATGTGGAAAGGTGGAGGATGAATTTCATCTATGTTGATTGTTGGCTTTAGGGAGTTCTTATTCCTATTTTGGTGGCTTGAGAAAGATGTGGAAGTGTAGCCTACTTAGTATTTGCATGTGCATATGAATTGTTTGATGAAAATCCTAAGAGAAAACATGTTACCATGGTTGCCCTGTCAAATCCGTGGCCTTCTGAGTAATTTTTGAGCATCTTACTTATCAAACTGGGTTGAGACCTAAACATAAAAGTTGTAGCACTTTCTTTAAGCTTTAAAATGAGATCAGGATCATAGCAATCCGATGTGTATAACTCGAGATATGCCTCCTTGAATATGACCTGTGCAGAATGACTATCTCAAAAGTGCTTCCAATTTATTAGTTTATTTTTACTCTAATAATCTATGATTGATTTCAAGTATAAGAATATTGTTGGTAAAGAATACTAGTTCCCTAATGATATCTTTATATGTCATAATGCAGTCTCACATTTGCATTTAGAAAGAATAGCAAAGAATAAGCATATTTCCATGCACATACACATGTATGAGAACATTAAAGAATAAAGAGAAAGAAAGAAGATAAATAAATTGTAGAATCATCATCTAAAGAATATAATTAAAGAAGTTCAAATCGGAAATTTTATTTAAAGAAATGTAAAAAGATAAGAGAAGAGAAGGTTGTTGCGATGGGGAACCTGTGAGTGACCAAGAAGAAGAATGACCCACATGCACACCGCTTTTAGTGAGCGGCCTCAGAATAAGAAAGAAGAATTTGTACAGTCCTTTAGAAGTGCATGTGGATGAGGACTGTACCCAGCAGAGCATACCTACATGCATGCCGCCTTTAGTGAGCGGCCTCAGAATAAGAAAGAAGAATTTGTACAGTCTGTTAGAAGTGCATGTAGATGAGGATTGTACCCATTCACAAAGACAGGGTTTCAAATTCATGCCTCAATCGAGTTCGATCAGCAAACAAGAATAGAAAAGAAAAGAAAAGAAAAGAAAGAAAAGAATAGAAAAAGAAAGAAAGAAAAGAATAGAGAAGAAAGAGAATAGAAAAGCAAGAGAAACATAAAAGAAAGAATAGAAACAGAAAAGAAAGAAGAGAAACAGAAAAAGAAAGAAGCGCAGAAAAAAGAAAGAAAACAGAAAAGAAAATGCAATGCATAGAAAAAGTTTATGCATTTGTGTATATACATCATGTCATTTCTATTATCCCGAGTTAGTTTCCCTATTTGTGCTTACATATCGGTAAGTGAGAAACTAGAATCTTATAAAGGGCAGAGAAGAATTGAGAAGTTTGGTGTAAGGAAAGAAAATCCAGGATCAAAGTAATGGAGAAAGAATATAAGTATTGTGGGTTTACTTACTGAGCAATTAGTGTTCACCCCGTTAATTTTACTGTTTTTGCAAGTAGTAGATGAGATGCGGTCGGATCGGACGTCAAGTAGTGGAGGAGAAAGGCAACACTGTCTGATTGTATTTTGAGTTTATTTTTGTGACTATGGTCCTTGATGTAGATATTTGTATACAAAAGTAATGCTATTTTTGGGCTCACTATCTTATACTTATGTACATATATGTTTTCTATAACATATTTAGTGATTTCATAATATATTATCAATAGTATACTAGCTACAGAGAGTTATTACAATGGTTAACCAGAAGGGAATAGAAATCAACCCCGAGAAGATCCAAACTCTCCTTGATATGAGAAGTCCGACCAACCAAAAACAGTTTCAGAGTCTCAATGGGAGAATAACGGCTCTCAGTCGCTTCATATCAAGGGTAATAGATCGCTGCTTGCCATTTTTCAATATATGAGGGCCAACAAAAAGTTCGAATGGACTCCGAACTGCGAACAGGCTTTTCAAAGCATAAAAAAGAACCTCGGAAAGTCACCTCTCCTGTCCAAACCTCTCTCATAGGGAATTCTTCTCCTGTATCTGTTCGTCTCTCAGCATACGGTCAATACAGCTCTAATTCGGGAAGAAAGCAGAGTCTAATGGCCGGTATATTACTCGAGCAAGTGACTGTCGGACGTCGAAATGCGGTATCCAGAAATGGAGCGACTAGCTTATGCCCTGTCGATCACCTCCAGAAAGTTACGATCTTATTTTCATGTCCACACAATCCATGTCTTGACCAATTATCCGCTCAGGCAAGTCCTTTAGAAACCGAAGGCTTCGGGTAAGTTACTCAAGTGGGCAATGGAACTGAGTCAGTTCGATTTGTAGTATAGACCAAAGGCAACCATTAAATGGCAGGCTATTGCCAATTTTATTTCGGAGTTCTCACACCAACCGAATCAGGAATCCAAGCAACAAGCCAACGAAGTCACCTAGGAAACTGTTCAAAACTTATCGACCTAAAGCCTCTATGTCGATGGTTCCTCGAATAGGAAGAGAGCCTGAGCATGCCTTCTCCTCCTCAGTCCCGAAGGGACTTGCACCCACGATATTCTTCAGTTTGGGTTTAAAGCCATGAACAACGAGGCCGAATACGAAGCGCTGCTTGCTGGTCTACAATTGGCAAAAGAGATAGGGTCAACCGCGATCAGTGTCCATAACGACTCCATGCTGGTTGTCAATTAGGTTTTGGGAGAATATCAAGCCAAGGAAGAAAACATGATCAATTATCTAAAGAAGGCTAAGATCACACTCGAGTCTTTCAAGCACTTCACGATCACGTAGATTCCTAAAGACAATAATTCTGTTACAGATGTCTTGGCAAGAATAGCCTCGTCACTAGACTCAGATGTGCTAAAAAGTATTCCTGTTTGGTACATAGAGATCCCTAGTGTCAGCTCGGTTGAACAGGTCGTGGCTACAACAGAGTCAGTTTCCTAGATGACCCCAGTTATTCAATATCTTCGAGATGGGACCTTGCCTAATGACAAGACTGAGACAAGAACTCTGCGCACTAGAGCTCCTCGTTACATACTCATAGGGGATCAATTGTATAAACAAAGGTTTAGTGCCCCTCTCCTCTGATGTGTAACTGATGAGGAAGCAGATTATATCATGAGGAAGATACATGAAGGGATCTGTGGTAATCACACTGTCGCACGATCCCTTTTCAACAAAGTTGTTTGTTAAGAGTACTACTGGCTCCTACTTCAGGAAGACACTTTCAACTTTGTAAAAAAATGTGACAAATGCTAGTGGTTTGCGAACATATCGCGAGCTCTTTCCCACCAGCTGATAACCATGACCAGCCCTTGACCATTCTCCAGGTGGGGAATTGATCTTATTGGACCCATGCCAGTCGGAAAGGGAAAGGTCAAGTATGTTATGGTCGCAGTGGATTATTTCATCAAGTGGGCCGAGGCTGAACCATTGGCAGCGATTATTACCAAGAAGCTGAAGGACTTTGTCTTAAAAAAATATAGTGTGTCGCTACAGAATTCCTCATACACTCATCTTTGATGATGGGAAGTAATTCAACAACGAGGAATTCAAGCAGTTTTGCGATGATCCATAAAAAGTTCGTCTCAGTCGCAAGATTGCAAGCCAATGGTCAGGTTGAAGCTGTCAACAAGACTATCAAGCATACTCTGAAAGCTAAGTTTGGTGCTGCCAAGGGTAATTGGATTGACGACCTCCTAGAAGTCCTATGGGCATACAGGACAACTCTAAGAACCTCTACTTCAGAAACGCCCTTCTCGCTAGCATATGGCTGCGAGGCTATGATCCTTATGGAAGTAAGGACTGGTTCACTTCGGAGAGACCTGTTCAATGAAACAGACAATGAAGCACCTCTGCGTGTAAGTCTGGACTTAGTTGAAGAACATTACGGCAAAGTTCAGTTAAGGATAACATCCTACCAACAACGCGCGAAAAGATTCTTCGACTCTAAGGTCAGGAGAAGAGACTTTCAAGTCAGTGACCTGGTTCTGAAAGAAGTCCTTCTCGGTACAAGGGAACCAAGCGTGGGGGTATTGGGGTCAAATTGGGAAGGCTCATATCACATCGCCAAGGTGATACGACTAGGGACATATCACCTCAAAAGGCTTAACGGTTCCGAAGTATCACGAACTTGGAATGTTGAACATCTTCGCCCCCATTACTAGTAATTCCAAACTCGCTCTTTTAATTTCCTTGTAAATTTTGCTTGTAAACTTTGTAAATAAGATCGCTCTTAAGCAAAATTTATCTTGTATGATCTTGTTCGTCACATTGTTTTTACAATCTTTCTGTTCGCATATGTAATATTTATGAAGTACGAAAAATTATAAGTGCTATCACAAATGGCTAGAAAATATCTTTCTGTTCGAATATGTAATATTTGTGAAGTACGAAAAAATTATAAGTGCTATCACAAATGGTTTGAAAACATTTCTTTCATTCATAAATAGTAAGTACAGAGATAGGAAGAGCAAAGATAGTCAAAAGCAAGGTTGTAAAAAAAGCAGAAGTGATCATTGGTGTCCATCCCTAGACCATGAGGGTGTGACCTCGGTATCTCTAAGTTGGTCGCCGACCACTTGGTCAGTTGCTGGGTTTTTTGGAACATACTCTTTTGGCTAATCACCCTCTGAATAAGGCCCTTGTCCTTCCTCCTTAATCGTATCATCAACTTCCGCAATGGAAGCAAGGATGTTCTGATAATCAGTCGAGAGGTCTGTGAGGTCTATCTTTGGGTTCTTTGGCTGCAAGGCATAAATGGCCAGAATCACCTAGTCAACGGCCTTCTTCTCAATCTCCAGGTTTTACCACTTCATTTGTTCAGTTAATGAAGCAACCCACCTTTGGGATAATTTGAGGTCCGCTTCCAATGCCTTCTTCTGCTTCTCGATACTTTCCCACAACCAAGCTCTTTCTTCCTCTGCCCTCAAGGCCTGTTTGGAGTTCGCTCGGAGCTCCAGCTCTTTCTCGTCACACTCTTTGGTGAGCCTGAGCATCGTCATCTGGAGCTCCTTGACCTCTTCTCCTCTTTTATCCAGCTCGGCCTTCTAAAAGTCTATTGTGCGAAGCCTAGAGTTCCTCTCTAGCATGTACTGGTTCACTTGGAGGTGGTATGTCTTCACCTCTTTATCTGTAGCTGCTAGGTCTTGTCTCAGCTGTGCATTCTCTTCCTTTAGCTCATGAAGCCCCCCAGCATCGTCCAGATGGGTCTTCTGTTAAGCCAAGTGCAGGGCGAGCAAAGACTGCATAATAAAGGAAGCAAGGGTTAAACTCCATTTCTTTGAAAAAACAAAAGAAATAAAAACCAACTGATATTGAAAAGTCCTCGATGAGGACGAACCGTCTTACTTGGCTTTATAACTGAAGCGCAATGGTCATCAGATCTGCAGGTTGGGAGGTCATGAACTCTTCAAAGGCCTTGGCAAGTTGGCACTCCAAGAGGGTATACACCACCGGCTGCAAGTGTTCTGGAAGTTGTCCCATAGAGTCTAACACATGTGTGCCAGCTTCTGAAGCAGATGACACCTCGCCAGTTAGCTCTTTGCCTACTCTCCTTCCGGGAGCCCTAACCTCTCCCTGTCCCCTGCACGGACGCTTAGGGACCAGTGTAACACCAGTCACGTGCCTCGGGGTCACCCCCGAGTGAAAGACCTGATAAGGTTGCGACCTCCCAAGCTGCACCCCCAAGCCCTCCGGCTCAGATTCTGATTCCTTGGGCTACAATTGCTTTCTCTTCTTAGATTTTTGACCCATGGTTTTCTACTTAGGGCGAGCAGCCACAGGCCGGGAAGCTTCCGCTGGTTGTTTGGTGGGTGTTCGTGCTCCTACCTGCGCTCCTCCGATGAGGGTGTCATTAGAGGTCACCTTGGCTGGCTCGGTGGCACTGACCCGGGCAAAAACGAACCCCCTAAGCCTTGATGATCTTGACACTTTGGGTGGCATGGTCGTTGCATGCAAGTACCGGTAGAGAGTTCGCTGCATGCAAAAGAAAAATCTTCTAAAGTTTGCGTGCACTTACGAATTAAGCTTTCTAAGGTCGCTTCAGAGTTGAAGAAGCCGTACTTCCTCAGGTTGGCAGTTGTCACGAGCAGTCTCACGTCACAACTCTGTTCGGGTAGATTACCGAATGATAATATTCAGTTGAAGTCAGTAAGAGCGGTCAACCTGGTCGTTTTGTTTCCTACGAAGAGACGGGAATGCTAGTTAGAAAGCAAAGACTAAAGGAAAAGAAAAAATTCACTAAGTAAAAGAAGGGAAGATTTACTCGGATCCTTAAACTAGTAGACGCTATCATGAAAAAGAAAAATTTGGTTTTGTATGCCCCCACGTTATTGGGGTAACCAAATATGCCTCCCTCGATCGTAGATTGTTTCGAGAGGTAGTAAGAATCTTTGTCCCTGCTCTTAAGAATCTTTGTCCCTGCTCTTCTTCAAATAATAAGAGCAAGCGAGCTCCAACGCAGTCAACTGGCCGAGGCCGTTCTCGTCGCACGCGATATACATAGCCACAACTATCATATACGCGTTGGACATCAATTGTAGAGGTGCGACCTCGAAGTGATTGAGGATCGACCTGATAAAGGGGTGGAAGGGCATTAGCGCCCCGCATTTAAATATCGCCTCAGAGATCGCGACCATTCTCTCTGGGGGATTTTGAACTGTATACGTCCTGTGCTGGTAGACATCCACGCTAAGTGCGTATTGGTCCACTGCCTTTTGTATTTCATCTCGGGTGGCTAGTGACAGAATCTCTTACGCGGGACTCGCTGGGGAGTCCTGCACCTACGAGCTTTTCCCCTCGGTTGTCTTGGTAGCTAAGGCATCCATCTCTCTTATGGTCTGAAAAAGGACGACATGCAGAGGTTACTAAGTCTTCGTACAGTATTCTGTACGACAACGTGGAAGAACAAAAACCCTAATGTATCTTCCTTAAATCTTGGAAAAACCCTAAAAAATTCTTGCGGACCATCCCCAAAGATCTATGCCCTTAAAAAACCTATTCCTTATGAAAGATAAAGCTTTCTCCATTCGACTGCCCGTAAACACGCACCATAAAGGTTTATTATTATTGTCTAGATAAGCTATCTATGAAGCAGAAAAAGAAAAGTATTGGAAAAATCTTCCTTACCTCTTGGCTATGGGAATCGAACTTCTTGCTGTAATCAAAAAGTGCACACCAACTTGAGAATGGGGAATTTGGTCTCGCGAGAGCTTCTTTTTACTTTCTCTGAAAAATATGAGTGTTGTGACGTTGCTTAAGGTGAGCCTGGGTTTTTATAGTGGAGGAAGTGGCGATTGGTCTTCCCTAAGCCAAGCGAAGCTTGGGTGGAATGCGTTTCTTGCCATTGATTGCGACCGCGTGTCATCAATCAGCGAGAAGGAGTAACCGCCACACTTCGAGAAATTCAATCGTCGCTTCTCTCTATTGAAATAACCAAGCGATGGCTCGATTCTCTCTCCATATTAAATGCGCCTTCATTCGCATTTAATGCCCTGATAAAGAATGTCGTTTCAGCATGGCTTGCATTTAATGCGCATGGTTGGCACTTATTGCGTGCAGGACACGTCTGTCAGAATAAAGGTTATTTTATTAATGGATTAGCTGTCAAGCGCAACGGATAACATCTGAAGAGGTCGTTGGGATAGAACACTCTTTGTTGAGTATCGGTCACGGGACAATGTGATTCCTTGTCTTTGGTAAAAATTTGCTAAGTACTATCAGGTCGGGAACCTCAATTGAGATTTGAAGCACATTGGTACGGCACTGAATAAGGTCTAATCCAGGTCATCGACTTTGTGAAAGAAGACCATCTCAGGTCGCTCGTAGAGATGTGTGCTGCGATCTCCTTGCAGCCCGGTCAGCTTGACCAAGCGTCATTTAGGACATGTTAAGTCGTGGCATAATTATGATGTTCTCAAGGTTCGATCCCTAAACCTTAAAAACTGGGGGACTTCTGTTATGCTTGAAAAGTTAGGGTTGACATGGAACCTAGTCAACAAGCGTCAATCAAGGCTCAAGAAGGTTTTGTGTCGTCCAGGGGCAGCCACGTCGCGCCTGACTCATGGGAAATGGTTCTTGTCAACGCAGTAGATGAGTGCCAAGCTTGCAAGCGGTTAGAGATCACCCACGTGTCCAAACCCTATGCAAATTGAGGAAATCCCTCAGGCAAGTAACCAATAGGACGCAAAAAAGGATTTGCACGGCACCTACCCACTTGCGGTATTTGTAATCATTTCTTTGGACTCCCCCACTATAAATAGAGACATTCTCTCTCATTTGCGGGATTAGCTAAACTTACTCTAAAACAGCTTACTCTCTCTCTCTCTCTCTTTGTATTCTCTTTAAACTGTAACTCAGCTCACTGCACGCAACCTGATTTTCCCTTTTTATTAATACAATAGCAGTGGATGTAGGATTCGCTTTTGAGTATCCAAACTACTTTAAATATTGCTTCTCATCCGTTATTTCAATTCATATTCTCATATTACGTGTGATTTCTAAGTCTGATTAACGCTTTACACGTGAGAGTAGTTGGTTTCAAAATCAAGTATCAACAATGATTAATGGGAGTCCTGCGCATAATTTTTTTTTTACTCAATGGTAACTCTAGCTGGATAACTTAATAAGTGAATAACTTAATTATTAAATCGAATTTCATGAACCTTTGACTCTGTATGGTAAAAGTTTCAATGCATTTGAATCGAATGAACAGTTTTCTTATAAAAGGAAATCAACAATTCGATATGCGAGGTAAAATGTTCACATTAGTATTCAGTAAATCAAATCAGCAAAACCAATTAAAAGAGTTCAGTTTGGTTTCAGATAAATTGTTTTTAAACTAAACAATCTAATCAATCTATTTTATTTTTACTTTGGTTATGGTTTGGTACAGTGAACAGAGAGTGGATCTGGAGATTGACCCATATTCAAAAATGATGGCTGTGGAGTGTGGGAAGTGAGAACTGGACAATTGGGATTAAATGATGGAGATATATTGGCCACAAATCCACGGTTTCATAATATCACGTTATTTAGACTTAAACTCACTAGTAATAACAGTAACAATTAGAAATTGGATCACGTCTTCCTTGAATTACTGGCTTTCAATTAGAAGATTAAACCACTGTTTAGCTGAACTTACTCCTGTACTTTCGTAAACATGTGTATCACTGTTTACGATAAAAAATAAATATATACAACAAACAAACAAAATGAAATATAGAGAGGTAAGTTTCAATCTGAATTCTCCATTCCCAACTCAAAGTTCTGGTTCAATGTTATTAGCAACATAGATTCTTTACTGGCTTCAGATCCAATCTGTAAGTGAATCTTTTTCGGTATAATTCTTCCTTTTTAGCATTTAATATAGTTTATGCCGTTATTGTAGCTTTGCCTTTGTTTTGGGTTCTTTTGTTTGTAAAAATAATGGGATCTTTGTGCTTGTGGTTATTTTTCCTTTTTCTTTCTTTCTTTCTTTTAATCATTTCTTCGAAGTAATTTATGTGGGTAATGCTTGTTCTTGATCTGTTTTGAAATAGCACACTTAATTTTGCTGCACGTAATAATAACGAATTTCTATCTGGGTTGTGTAATTTGGGATGTAAATTGGTGATTATGTGTTGCTTGTGTCTCGGTGGACGGTGTTCTTGAGATAGAAATCCATGTCAGGCTATAGCTTTAAGTTCTGGTATCATTTGGTAGTTTCGCCCCTTCATATATTTCTGAGCTCTAGGTTAGCTTATTTTGTCACTAGAATTTGATTGTTATGGAATTTAATTGGTTTGGTTACTCCGAGGATTTTGGTTTCTGATCATTGATTGATCAGTGTAAGGCTCCCTGTAAGGGTTTAAAGACTCTGCATGATGTGAAACGATGCATAACTTGGTGTAGTAAGTGGATAAGACATTAGTGATTTTCTGGTGTGCTTGGTTTGTTCCAGACAGCTAGCATAGCAAGGAAACGATTGCTTTTCGAGTTTCCAAGTTCAGATCTAGAGTTGTGACAAGTCAGGTTGGAAAATAGATTAAGAACTTCCATTTTCAGAGATGCATTGCTCTATGCAAGGTAATTTTCAAACCATATTACCTATATTACCTCTGCTATCATGATAATTCCGGTAGTCAGAATTCTTACACCTACATTCATTTATATTGACTTCTATCCTCCAGTTGCATTAAGAGATCTGAAAGAAATAGAGGTTTTAGGAGGGGTTATACTGAACTCTCACCAAGAATATGATCACAAATATCATATCCCAAATTATTTACCTCCCATATTTGATTTTGAAAAGGCAAATACAAATTTATTTTAAACTGGTTTAGACATATGGTGCATTTTAGCTTTGATCTCTACCCTCTGTCATGTATCTGCTCTACTAAAAACTGTAAATTTCAGCAATTTATTGTCTAACTAAAAGAAGAATCTTTCATATTGGGTATGGTTATCCAGTGATCCATGGTACAACAAAATGTATGCAAGAAGAACAATATATCTTTTAAACGTCAAAAAAATTAACATTTACGAAAGTTTCAGGTTCTAATGGCTGAGACGGAATTGACCAAAACAAATATGGATGGTTATAATAGCAAGAGAAACAGGAGTACCAAAGTGTTTGATCCAGCAATTTCTACATTTTTTGTGCAGCTGCCTCACAAACTTCATGATAGTCTTAAGGTCAGTGTATAGTGGATATCAATTTTACATTGGAGTTTTAAGGAATAAAAAGTAAAGACCTTGTTGCAGGCACGACTTAAGAGGTTGGCAAAAGATAATGAAGGAGTAAACTTGATGAACTCTGTCTTGAGAATGGGGAAGGAATGGTCATCTACAACCGTAGAGATTGATTTGGAGAGACAATTGCAAGCTTGGAGAGAAAATCCTTCATGGGTTGATCAACCTCCAGAAGTTAAGGTGAGGAAAAATTAAGTAGAAAAAAAATCCTTTTCTTAATGAGAGTTGGTTTTCTATGGTGGTGTCATGGTTAAGGCTGAGATGCCTTAACTTGTTTTATGTCCAATGTGGATTAGTTTCAATTTAAGTTGATAAGAGATCTTTTAGGTTATACCAATAAAATTTTTGTTTCTAACCTAACTTTATGTTTGGTCACAAAATCATTTCCTGTATTAGTATACATCAGGTACTGTTTGCTCCTTACGCTTGTCACATGATGTATCTGATGTATATGTAACCACTTACTATTATCTTTCAATTAATCAAAGAGGAATCTTTATCCAGAAATGAGATTTTCAACAGTCCTAACTTTAGTCGATGTCTGTATTCTTTTGCTTGGATCATCTAATGCAGTTCATAGCTTTCCAGGATATCTATCCTTAGGTCCTTGGTGTTACAAAAATTTGGATACTAATGTCACTCTTGACAGGTTAGTGTTCCAAAAGGTTCTCTTTGTAACCTCAATGCAAAGGTCAATGTTGGATTGCCCCCAGATGCTGTATATAATATTGTGACTGATCCAGATAATAAGAGGGTTTTCAAGAATATTAAGGTATGCAATATCTTATTGTCCTCTAATTCTTTCAGACATGAGTTATCGCTGAAATATGTTATATGATGAGACCAGGATGATGCGGGTGTAGGAAAGGAGAAATAAGGTAGCAAATAGTGGATAGAAAGGAAGCTGGCAGGAAGTTTCCAATAGTAGTAGTATGTTAAGGATGATTTTAGGTTGGAACAGGTGGCGATTGTTGGTTGGGACAGCAAAGAAATTCAGTTATAGAGAGAGAGCAGACTGGTTTTACACAGAGAAGAAAATAGGAAAAACAGGGGGAGGAGCTAGCCCTCAAAAGTCTAGCATTATTTTTCTTGTTTTGAGTCTTGTTGTTCTATTGATTGCTGTGCTGATTCCTTTTGGGTTATTTTTGTTGCTGTTGTTATCTGTGTTGCTAAATATCAATAGAGAATTCCATCATCTTTTCTTGTTTCTTGGCTGTGGTGTTCTTACTGTTTCATTGATTGGTTGAATATTGGAAGGGGTTCTATCATTATCACACATGGTTTTTTTTATAAGAAATTGTTTTCAAGATATGAGGTCCGGATCATGATACAAGCTCTTAACAATTTGTCTTGTGTTGACATCATACATACTGTCTTAATGAGACTCTAATTTGACATGACAAGTTAAGTGCCTCTTTCAGGAGGTTATATCCAGAAATGTTTTGGTTGATGAGGGGCACAGACAGGTGGTTGAATTGGAACAAGCAGCTATATGGAAATTCCTTTGGTGGTCAGGGACCATTGCAGTTCACGTTTTGGTGGAGCAGAACAGGAAAGATCACTCAGTAAGGATCTACTCTTGTTTTTTATCTTTGGTATATTTTACTGGTCTAACAAATACCTTTGAAACATTTTCCAACTATATTATTGAGGGCATGTCTCTTCCCTTTTGCGGCTTCTGCTGCAAATTCAGTTCTCTATTTAACATCATATATTACATGCAGAGGTCGAAATCTTAGTATGATTTTTTTTTAGTACATAGATAATTTATCTGAGGTCTGTCATTTCAAATAACAGAGGATTGTCTCGTATAATTTTCATAAACACCAGAAAGGTTCAGTGTATTTGTTTACTAACTTTCAGGCAGTTGCTTTATGAGCAAACTGGCAATAAATTTTACCTTCTTGTTGTCCTTGTGATGGTCAGGCATCATTCTGATGTACACTACCATATACAAGGCTAATGCACTACTCTATGATTTCATGTTCAATTCTCTTTATGGTTTTTTCGCCATTTAATATTNTTGGTTGAATATTGGAAGGGGTTCTATCATCATCACACATGGTTTTTTTTATAAGAAATTGTTTTCAAGATATGAGGTCCGGATCATGATACAAGCCCTTAACAATTTGTCTTGTGTTGACATCATACATGCTGTCTTAATGAGACTCTAATTTGACATGACAAGTTAAGTGCCTCTTTCAGGAGGTTCTATCCAGAAATGTTTTGGTTGATGAGGGGCACAGACAGGTGGTTGAATTGGAACAAGCAGCTATATGGAAATTCCTTTGGTGGTCGGGGACCATTGCAGTTCACGTTTTGGTGGAGCAGAACAGGAAAGATCACTCAGTAAGGATCTACTCTTGTTGTTTTTCTTTGCTATGTTTTACTGGTCTAACAAATACCTTTGAAACATTTTCCAACTATATTATTGAGGGCATGTCTCTTCCCTTTTGCGGCTTCTGCTGCAAATTCAGTTCTCTATTTAACATCATATATTACATGCAGAGGTCGAAATCTTAGTATGATTTTTTTTTAGTACATAGATAATTTATCTGAGGTCTGTCATTTCAAATAACAGAGGATTGTCTTGTATAATTTTCATAAACAAAAGAAAGGTTCAGTGTATTTGTTTACTAACTTTCAGGCAGTTGCTTTATCAGCAAGCTGGCAATAAATTTTACCTTGTTTTTGTCCTTGTGATGGTCAGGCATCATTCTGATGTACACTACCATATACAAGGCTGATGCACTACTCTATGATTTCATGTTCAATTCTCTTTATGGTTTTTTCGCCATTTAATTATTGCTTTCTTAATTTACTTGATTTTGACGACTGTTTGGCAGATGAAGTTTAAGCAACTGAAAACAGGGTTCATGAAAAAATTTGAAGGCTGTTGGAGAGTAGAACCTTTATTTGTGGATGAAAAACTGTGCAGTCCATTTAAGCCTAAAACATGGGCAGACTATAATTCATGTACAGGAGGGAAAGGAAGAATCGCATCAAGAGTGAGCTTGGAGCAACTGATTCAGCCTGCCATTGTTCCACCTCCTCCCATTTCGTGGTATCTGAGGGGAATTACCGCCAAGACCACTGAGATGCTGATACAAGATCTGCTTGTAGAAGCTGCCAGAATTAGGGAAGGTCACGACACCGAAAGCTCCATTGAAAAGCTTCAAATATGCCGGGGAGTAAATTATGTCGGGCAAATTGATCAAATATCCGATATTAAAGAAAGATGGGCACTTCGCAGGAGAAATGCAAAGCAACATCATAAAAGGTGGTAAGAGTGATGAATGAGAATAATTTAATTAGTTTCCATTCTTAGATCTCATCTATATTTTATTGTATTTTATACAAACATCCATTTCCAATGATACCAATGTTCTTAATAATAAGTCTGTTGTTACACTTCACAGCACCATTTGTATAATTTCCAATTTCTCATTTAAAGTCTGACAAAACATGGTTAATTTACGATAACAAAATGTTGAGGCATCCGTTACCTTTGTATATGCAATTTAAGCCAGTCTTTTTACCCAATTACTCTAGCCAAGTTCAAGTTGGGTAAAAAAGTAAAAACGCCTCTCTAAGATCATTATGCATGATCAATAAGTCGACAACTTAATATTACAAACCTGAAATGAATTGAGTAAACTATGAACTTTGCAGGGCAATCCCAGAAAATGAAGACGAAGAGATTTAACACATTCGCTCTCATCATAATAGATTGGTTTTATTAATCGATCAGTTACAAAAGTATGACATGTTAAAAAACTTTAAAGACCTAAACGGTAATGTTACAACTTACACGACGTTGTTTGTATGACCAACATTTTTTTACTTGAAATGCGCCTTGTTAAGCACTTAATTTATTGGTCCTGTAGATATTCAACTATGTTACATTTTACATCTCTTGACTTTTTAAGTTGCATGGTTAGCACGCAGGCTACCATGAAAGAATTGCCAGGTTTGGTATGCCACATCCTATGCAAGTCCGAAAGGGAAAAGCTTCAGTTGCTACGCTGCGTAGACACCACATTCTATACTATCATTGTCGTTCAAATCCCCAACTAGAGGGCAACAAATCTTTTCTCCTGCGTTGGTTCCGCTGACTGGAAATCTTTGCACTAACTGATGGGTTGATAAGTCATCAAGACCGTGCTTATCATAGCTCATGAATGCACCCAATGATCCGAGAAAACCCTCATGCCGCAAGAACATTGCTTTTGCCTCACCTTTAGACCTGAAAAAGGATGTATGGACATGATGAGAATGTATATTATGTGAAGGCTACGGGAGAAAATGGATGCTGAAGAAACAAAAACCAAGCAGGCAGAAATTAAGCAAGTTCCAACGCATTTTGGACCAGAGACCATGGAGATATATAGGAAGAGAATATCAACACAACCACCTAGATAGAAATTTAACTTCGTTCAATTATGTCAACAGATAACTGAATAGTTTTTGGTTGCATGCAGAATATGACTGTTAAACTTCAAGAAATGGTTACTTTTTACTACCAGGTCAGCTGAATGCTGGTAATTTAATAATTCAATTGGAGCCAGTTCTTCAATAAGTAGCCTTTTCTTTCTTTCTGGTGTTTGCAACATTCCTAAGGATGAATTTGTGCCTCAAAATATTATCAGATTTAGAATGGAATTTGTTCATTATCTTGATTTGAAGCAACAGCTTGAGTAGTTTCAGAACACTCAGTCAAAAACTTGCAGGACGGGGAAACCAATAGTCAGTACCAAGTCCAATAATTACCAGAAATGAACACCGACAGAAATTGTGTCCATGGTATATGCATGACCCCGAATAAAAAATCCAGCAAAAAATATCCGCTTGAGCCCAAATTGTAGAGCATTCAAGTAAGCAATCTGGGAACAGAGAAGCCAAATGTCATTTTCTGATAGAATTAGATAAGATAATGATATGCACAATGGAAAATCTTAGACCTAGATCAACTATTAAAGCAAACATAATAATACACATTCTCAATTTTACTCTGGACAGAGAAATCATAACAAAGTACATCCCAATGGATCCAAATAAGTCTTTCCTGATTCAGCAAGTAATTAGCACAACATAGCCACAAAAATCAGTTAGGTCGAATGTACCTAGTGAGCCTCACCAGTAAGGATAATATCAGAAATCCAAAATACTACATGTACTATTACAACCTGTATGTTGTAGAGACAAAATTCAATATGAAATTATAGTTTCTAAATCTTGACAGAAAAAGATAACACCCTTTCGTTTTTTTAGAAGAAGCACCTGAAAAACAAGGAATTTTCTAAATCTTGAAAGAAAAAGATAACACCCTTTCGTTTTTTTAGAAGAAGCACCTGAAAAACAAGGAATTTTCTAAATCTTGAAAGAAAAAGATAACACCCTTTCATTTTTTTAGAAGAAGCACCTCAAAAACAAGGAATTGCCAATGGAACATAAATGAAGCAGATAAAAGAAGACTTGAAGCCTCACAATATGATTAATAGATATTACCAAGAGAAACAAGGTTTCATGAAACTTTTGCTATCCAAGACATTGAAAATTTACTATCTGCATTACCATTCTTAATTAAACAGTGTCCTGGATTGTCTTCTCAGTTTCTGAGAATTGGGGTGAAATAGATGTGCATATTTTCTATATCTATAAAAGCAAAGATCTATGATCCTTCACAATCCAAGTTTATATTAATGTAACTTCACTCGTATGGTTGTCAGTTGTACTTTGCTGACCATGCGTGTGACAATGATTAATGAGCACTAGGTTACCCAGGAGTGTGACCAATTGTGGTATAGAACTGGGCTGAAGGGTCTCTTAAGTATTAATGCGACAAAATATTAATCTTTGTTTGTCCATGAAGCACACTTGCAAATGCAATCACTGCTTCACAAGTATATTGCTGAGTGCTCCATGAAAGCAGACTGTGTCATTGCAACTGACCTGCCCAATATTATTTGAAATCAATCTCAAAAGTGACCGTGCTACATCTTCAGGTTTGTAATCTTCCAGCTCTTTATTATCAGAAATTGCCTTACCAAAGCTAGAAGCAATGGCTGTTGATAAAAGACCAATCTGTCATCATTAAAAGGTTACAAAGAACTTCAGCATTTTATGGTGGAAAATCAATGTAGTAAATGGCAAGTTGTCATCAATGTGGATTAAAATTAGGACCTCCACTACTAAAAAATCTTTAAAGATGTTAACATAAGCAAAGAAGGACTTTTTCATACCTTTGAATAATCTACTCCACCATATATATCCCCGACAAGCATGTCTATAACTCTGTTGTTTCCCTCACGACTTAACTCCAGCAACTCATCAAAACTGATCAGAAAATACATTTGTTTCCCTATAGTGAAAACCCATAAAAGAAAAAAAAAAAAAAAAAAAACTAAAGATAAGAAAAGAAGCAATTACCTCTTGCATTTTGTTAACAGCCTTCCTAAACCCCAAAAGGTACCACCACCAACACTTGTTCCACTAATTCGCTCAAACTTGCCATCACCATCCACCTATATAAGCATAGGACTGGCAATCAATCAATTTTTTTTTTTTTTTTCAAAAAAAGGTAGCCTTATTTATTTGATCCTAGATTGTCTAAAGTTCATAAAATAACAACAATACCTTGATCATGCTAACACCGGAGCCAATATTGACAAGAAGATAAGGGTACAAATCATTGATGTCAATATGCACAAATTCCTTCTGACCATCCATGTATGTAAAAGCTTCTTGGTGTACTGCCTACTCAAGGAACAACAAAAAATTAAACAAAAAATGTGTAGGAGAGAGTGATTGATGCAAGAAATGTCATAGGGCAATTAAGAGAGAACTCTTAACATTGTTCAGGACAGAAGTGCCAAGTGCAACCTTAAGCCTAATAATGTTTTTTGTTTAATCTCTGATCAAATGAACAAATTGCTAGATCCCAATTTGATTTCAAGGAATACTTCTAATGTACAAAAATTAAAGGAATAATCGGTAACCAAATAATATACATGTCGACAAAGAAAAGGAAAGAAAAGAAAAGAAAAAACAATCTAAATCCGGTTTACAAAAACAAACTTGTATAATTATCCAAAACAATTTGCTCCCAGTGATCAGAGCACGAGAGACTATGTTTGTTTAAGCACTTCACACTATAGCTATGAATGGAAAGATTCCAATTTGTGAGGAACAAAATATGTATGTGGTACCAGTATTTCACCTTAAGCAGAAAATTTGCTCCAGCTACAAGACAATCCATTTCATCTTCCTTCTCAACAATAATACCAAGCTTTTCTTTGATGAGATCAGCAAATTTGTATGCCCCACCACCTGTGGCCTTTTCACATATAGCAACTAGTTAATTGTTTTACTTACCTCACTACTAGATATAATAAACTCAAGTTTATTATAACAAAAACAAAAAATCCAACACAAAAAATCAATTCTCTGGATTTTTTTTCTTCTTCTTTTTTACATTTTCTGCTCCAGAAACTTAGTACTTGAAGCTACATTCAGAAACAATTAAACCTACATTGTGAAGTTTAAAATGACCTTTCCAAATAATACAAGAATATGGAAATGCCTTAAGATGAACATGTAGAGGGAAATCTGTGCTTTGAAGAAAAGACTATTAGATCAAAGTGCAGTTTACAAAATCCAACACTCTCTCATCACTTAATTTGTTATCTCATGACAGAATGCCTAGTTCCTATCTAAATTATAAACTTATCTGCAATCGTGCTTTAGCAAACTCACAATAATTTTACCTTAACAAGGATCTTGTCACTGGCAGGAGCATCATGAAGCCGGACACCTGAATGCACCTTCAATTATAAGCAAATGACAAGAAAAAATGACCTAAAAAGTTCCAAAAAGAAAAACAAAGAATTCACCTACTAATGACCATTGAAATTAGTTCTAATGACTACTTGTTACACCCTCTATTCCCCTTCTATAATATCCAAAATGACAACAAATGATGACCAAAGTGGTTTAACAGTGCAGTTTCTCTTATCAACACTAGGATACTTTAGCCCAAGTCGTCAGTCATAGTAATTACCAACACAGATTCAACAGTGAATTTAGAATAACTGAAAAGCTAGTTAAGATTGCGAACAAGGTTAAGCTTAGGCAACCTTTAAACTGGTAGTCGAGCTTGAAATGAAGTACCAACTAAGTTGTTCAAGCTTAACATTTGCGTCTACTATGAACATATTTCATTAAACCCCAAAAATGAGGTAAATAAAACAAACAAACAAACCATTACAAATTGCAGTAATTACCATTTAGGGGAAAAAAAAAAAATAAATAAATAAATACCGCCAAAGTGAAGTTTCTTGGATCGTATAAACTCTATGCAATCATTAATTTTGCAGGTTTCGAATTTCGCAAAATGAAGCCTTCCTTGAAGCACAAGATGCTTATTATCACCGTCATCATCATCCGAACTACCGTTATTTTTCGAAAAATACACCAACTTTATTAAGGAACCTACAGCCACACATTTCCAATTAATTCAAAACTCAGATAATTAATCAAACATTAAATTAAACAAACAAAGAACAAACAGATTAAAGANAAAAAAAAAAAAAAAAAAAAAAAAAAAAAAAAAAAAAAAAAAAGAAGAAGAAGAAGAAGAAATAAATACCGCCAAGGTGAAGTTTCTTGGATCGTATAAACTCTATGCAATCATTAATTTTGCAGGTTTCGAATTTCGCAAAATGAAGCCTTCCTTGAAGCACAAGATGCTTATTATTACCGTCATCATCATCCGAACTACCGTTATTTTTCGAAAAATACACCAACTTTATTAAGGAACCTACAGCCACACATTTCCAATTAATTCAAAACTCAGATAATTAATCAAACATTAAATTAAACAAACAAAGAACAAACAGATTAAAGAAAATATTCGTAAAAATTGAAAATCACCTCCGATGTCGAGAGCCAAATGAGATATTTGACTTTGGGATTGGTCTGAGTCCAATTTTGCTCGAATAATTTCACCCTCTGTTTTTTCCATTTTTTCCGATATTAATTAGGTGTCTTTTAAGTCTTATTGATTTTATAAGAGCTAAATAAAAGGAATACGCGACTGCTCTTCGCCTAAGACCTAACCCATCACTACCCAACGTGTTAAAAAAGAAGCTTATCTTAAAATCTGAATTTATTTATTTATTTTGCAATGAAGTAAACGCGATGGTCGCGCACTCACGCGCTTTGTTTTTATATAACTAATGCAAATCATATTTAGATGCTTCATTCATTATTCATCTGTGCAGGTGCAGCTGCCAACCGAAAACAGCCTTGTGCCACGATCTCGTTTGGTAAGTTGCTACTTGCAGCAGCTGCAGGTTACGTCCCCCAACAATCAACATTCGCCACGCAAACAATATTATACATCAATTTTACATGTGAAGACAAAATTTGGAACCTTGTAATTCACAAATAATCTTATTAATTTATAGATGAAATTAAATTACTGTTCATACCCAATTATAGAAATCGAATTTTGTATTAAAAATTCAAAAAATATTAATTTAGTATCTCAATAAATCTTATTACATTATTATAGTATCAGTCTACCTTACATAGACTCGATTATTTAATTTTAAAATCTAAAATTCAATTAAAAAAAAAAACTTCTAATTTTTCATATGATTTTAAACCTCTATATGCATAATGTGTTTTTATTTATATGTTTTTATACTTTTTAAGGAAGAATTAAAATTATAATTGGGTTGGGTCAAAAAGAAGGCATAGCCCGGCCTTCCAACTCTAGCCCAAAGCCCCAAACTCCATTTCTCCGTCACTAAATCAAAACACAGACTATAAATTCCTTTCGCCGGAGCGCGGGAGTGTGTTGTTTTAAAGCTTTGTGTTCTCTTCCAACTAAAATCAAAATATACACAAATGGAGGTTTCGTCAGTTCAAAATCTATGTATACATGTACGTCTTATAATCTTCAGTATAGCGTCAAATTTCTTATCATATACAATCTGTTCAATCAAGCTTATTTTTGGCTAAATTAAATTTTTGCAGTTAATTTCTGCTGCATTTCAAAGATGCCGTGTATCAGAAGATCTATGCAGACTATCAGTTGTTCTTAAATGTTGTTCAGCTCATGATCCTTTGACTGTTGGAATTACAAGTAACTGATTTTTCATTCTCTATTTTTGTACATGAATTAATTTGGATCATGATTTATTGCAATTTCTGGTGATTTACACTATAAACCTCAGAAAATGAATCGATAATCCTGCCGTGTTGAGTGTTTAAAGAAGTCAAAACCGTATAGTTTGTTTCCCTTTGTTCATTCAATTCGTGGTAGAGACTGGACTTTAGGTTTTTTAGATCAGAATGACGACATTTTTCAAAGATAAAATTTACTGAAACATTGTTTAAACAATTAATCGCTTTTCTTTTTTCTGTTTTTAAATTTTAAAATTAGTATCAGATACAGGTATTGGTAGCTGCTTGGAGGAATTTCAGCACCTAAATTTCTCTAGGGAGTTTGTTGATGCCAAAAAGTGGGGTAAGCGAATGATTGTGCGCTGTATGATTATTCGCATTGATGATATGTTTAATTTCTTAATTTCATGCTGTTAAAACATCTTGAATGTAGCCCCTTTTTTGACGCCTTCAATTGTATTGTAGATGGATTAATTTCAGTCAGAACAACTAGTAAGTTCCGTCAGTTCTTGGTAACTCTGCTTTGATTTGATAGATACTTTGGCCCCCTCTTTTTTTTTTTTTGCGCCAGTGGATGTGCTTATAATATGTGTGTGCACAAACATGCAGGCCTTGCAGTTACTGGCTGATTTACCAAGCTTTACCGTGTTTCGTATTATTTTTATTGTAACATGTACTGGATATATGCTTATTCAGATCAATCATTTGGATATATTATTCTAATACTTGGAAATAAACAAAAATATGAATGCTTCGGAGTTTTTCAGCTACTATAGTTTAATTTAATTTTTTACATCTTTTTATGTTCTCGGTTAGCTTCTCATTTTTAAATTGCTTTAACTTTTTCCTCCGGAGATTGCAGATAAATGTGATGATGAGATACATCATTATCATTTAAACCTAAAAGAAAGCATTTCTAATAGAAGGCTAATTCCGCTTCCTTCAAATCCCAAGAACGGTGCAAAATTCAGGCATGCAATTGACTTGAACTCTCTGTTATTAATTTTTAGATAAAATTATCTTAAATTGCTTGCTGAATCTTTCTGTAGTGGGACCGAGGTACATCTGTCCAGTTCTGAAAGCATTGATGTTCTACTGGCAGAGTTCAATTGCTTCTTTCTAAAGGTTGTTAAGCTCGACCCTCCAAAGTTTATTTTCTCAAATCACTTAATACAAGCAAATTTATCTGCATAACAGTAACTTTTGACTACTTTAAACACACTTGATGGGATTGCTCATGAGCTTAAAACTAGTCATTTTGTTTCACAAGCAGCTCAAGTAATGATTAAGAAACTGGTGTTGCGAAAAAGTTTTTAAGCCATTAAAATAATAGCAACCCGCAAGTTGGGCATACACTTCTTTCTTTTTATATGATGGGTGTTAATTAGATTGATTCTTTACTGTACACATGATGTTCAACCTAAACCAACACCAGTTTCAGTTTATCTGTGTTTAATTACGCTATAGGATTGATCTAGGTAGAGAATTAGAAAAACAAATACCCAATAATCGGAAAATATCTCAAATTAAAATTTTAAGGAAATAGTAAATTGCGATATTGGATGGTTGGACCTCTTTTGTTTTATTTTGCTGAGACAGTGTATTAAGCATGTAATGGGACACCAGTTAAATGGACTTGTTTTGATCTTAAAATTAAGGCAGAAAGAAATTGCTGTTGTTGCTTGTACATAGTTCTAAATACGATGGGATAGAGAAGGTTTTCTAGTGATGCTGTGTTTATTAGTTTTCACTTTTCTGTAGGGTAAGTTTTGTGTTTGCTAATGCTTACTTACATTGATACCACTAATCAGGTCTTCAGTTATGGAGTTCAAAGTCAAAGAATAATGATAATGCACAATGACTTTTCACCAACTTTTATGGCTAAAATAATTTGCTAAATTGTAAATAGGACTTAACAACCTCCATAGTTGCGTTATAATTCTCCGTAAAAATCTCCAACTTGTTGCTTTTTCCTGGATGCACAGTTTCCTTCTATGTTTAATTCGTATCTTTGATTCCAAATGAAAGTTTTACAATTTCTCCAGTTAATTCACTATTCAAGTTTTTAATATGATGTCTCATACGTTGCTATAATATAAGTGGTTTGTTACAACAAATATCCATTCCCCAGCCATTTCCCCTAAAGTTGACTCTCCATTGTTTTTGCAGATGCTCGTTCTGAAGACTCCTGTAAGTTCAATTTATGGCTCCAACCATACTGATGACCTTTTTTTTTTTTTTTTTCAAGAAAGCTTCAGCAGAGAGGGAAAGTAAAAACCTTTTGGAAATTTTGGACAGTTTACTTCAAATTGAAGTTTGAAAAGAAGAAAAAGAAAGGAAAGGAAATCATTAAAAAATTTGATAATCATACTTTCCCTCGTTTCCCAAGAATATATTCTCCTGGCTTTTTGCTTTTAATTAATCTTTGATTTCAGTTAATAGCAACATGTCAATCTTTTTCCAGAATGTTGCAATTGAACTGGTGGTAGAACGAGGGGATGTTCCTGGATCAAAACATGAAAATGTTCTTTTAGCAAATGAGTGCAATCCTTTATCCTTTTCAACCTCAAACATTGATAGATTGAAGTCAGGCTTTGAAGACTATGTTTTAAGGAGTGGAAACAGTTTGCTGAGGAAGTATGAATCTTGCTTTCCAAGTTAGTATGTTTACTTTGAATTCTTACTGTCATCCAGTTTGTATTTCAGACTTAGCTTGCATTGATTTTAGAGTTGTTAGATAGAAAGAAATCAATGCTTGAGTGATTTTACTTCTCCACTTTTCATTGAATCAGTTTCAATATTTATAACACATTATACAAAAGAATAGTGGAGGATTTTCTCACAATTCACTGGTGACAAGTTGAAGATTTTAAAGAGATAGTTTACAAGGAATAAACAAGATAGCTTTATGGGAGAAAGTCTAGCTAAGAGTATAGATTGTTAGAGAGTAATTGTGAATGATAGAAAGGAGAAAATTACGTAGTCAGATAACACTGCTGTCTCAGGAAATATCGTTTGGGTAGTTGCACCACGAATTGAAGATATCCATCAACAGAAATATTGGGTGTCAGCTGGTCTTTTATTAGACACTTACGTGCAATTCACAATTCCTCAAGCCAACTCAAGTTTTTGGTGGCTGGTCTTTTGTTTCCAAAAATCTAGGGACATGTACTACTCTTTTTAGTTGTATCATCTCCCGTATTCCATTCCCATTGCTTGTTGCAGAAATTGATATGGAAATAGAATGTGGCAACTGAATCACTATGGTTTGTCATCATTTTCACTTGATGTTCAAGGTCTGTCAATATGCATTGTTTTAGGGTGTATTCCCTTCTCTTTGCTAGAGCAATCTTATCAAGTACTGTCCATTAATTAGGCAAAGAGATCATTTAGTTAGTTGGAATATGGCAGTAAATCCTTTATGATGATTAAAACAAAAAATAAAGAGGAGCCTTCATTTGACTGTTTGAAAGTAACCTTTCTTGCTTGAGATTTATACATCTTCACACTGTCTGACAAATCATTTCATTCCTTTCACTTTTGAGCTTAGGATATGCACTTTCTTTTCTACAAGTTTTTAAAGAATTATGATCATGTTTTTACAGTAATATGGGTTGAGTACATAGGAGCAGCTTGTTTTTTGTTGTTATGCCCGTTTCTTAAAACAATTAGGCTTAATGAACATTGGTTGTTAATTTTGTAATTGCTGGTAATAGTTTTGTTTTCTTTTTTTTTTTTTTTTTTTTCCTAATGTTGCATGGCTAATGTTATATCTCCCCTAAAATCCTCAGCAAGTCCAAATTCCATTTCCTTGTCTCTTAGGGAACAGCTGAAGGTTGGAAGTGGAGTAGCATGCTGCTCAGAAAGTCATAAGAGTCCTAGCCTGCTGATGGAAGTAGTAATTATAATTAGCGAATTATCTGAGACAATAAGTCCTTGCTTCAGGGCATGCAGTGCTAAAACTGAGGTTCATAAAATCTCTTGGTGTTACTTCTTTACATTCTTTATATTTATGGACTAGTTTCAAATATATTTTGGCAAATATGAGTCTGAAAGGGGATGATTGTGTGGGTTATGAGATAAAGGTTGGCAACATCTATATAGTCATCAATATATAATACTACAGGCCAAAAGTAGCTTATGATAATTGATTCTAACTGTTGTTCTTTTGGGCCTTCCATGTTTCTAATTGAGGAATGGTTTGCTTCTTATCAGTAATTCTTGGTCAAACATTAAATGTGCCAAATGATGTGAGTTTGTGTTACACCAAACATAGAGACTATAGAAAGAGGTGCACGTAGTATTTTAAGAACTCCTAATCTGGATGGTCTATATCTGTAAGTCTAAAAGTACACATATCAGTAATGCTGTGTCAGTGTTATACTATTTATGTCCATACATGTGTTTGGATATGCATGTCTGCTCTTGTCATTGATAATCCATCATAAAGTTGTCATTGTTTAATATAGTCCACAACATGTGTGGATCTGTTTCAGAAATTTGCTTATGTGATTACTATTATAACAAAAAATGTGATCAAAGAAATTAGGACATGAAGGTCATTACACAAATGGAACTACTTTGTATGCTATTGAGTTATATGTCCATAAATGATAGCGCATTAATGTATTTAGTCCATGTAGATATAGTACTTTGGTTGGAACACTGTCTTCACTTACATTGTAACTCAATCAGATTATATAAAACTTGAAACACTCTGTAATGCTTGCACTCATTGGTTATGTATACTGTTATTTATCTGTGATTTATTTGAAGACCTGACAATATGTTTTTCAGGTTTTGTATTTTGAAGATTTCTCACCTTGTTCAATATACCAATCCTCTCTTAGTGCGTTGACTACCATTGACTGGAAAAGTTATGGGTTGGTGTTGCGAAGGGCTGTGGATCAAGGAGGCAACGTCATGCTAGAATGGGAAAACTTACCTCCTCATATTCACATTTATATGGTCCTCCACTGTTACCATAAGCAATATCCAATATTTCATATAATTCATTTCGTTTGTATGGCTTAGCCTTTACCTGAATGCTTTTTATTGTTCTACACTTCTACTGCTCATTGATATACGTGTATGCTATATGTCTTCCTTGACTCCTTGTCAAGTTTAAATGGCCACTGCTTAGGCAAAAGACTCAACCTGATCGGAAACTCGTAAAAAGGGCTATTAAACTTGCTCTGGAAGATTTGAAGGAGAAAAATGCAGGAATGCTTCTAAGTGCACATACCCTTAAGGTACACCTCTTTCAATTGAAATACATTTTGTGAAGTTTCAATTGTTTGGCCTCTTAAGGAAAATTTTCTGGAAAATGTCTGATATTGTCATACATAATTACTCTCTTGCCTGCGATCATTATTTAAACAATTTAGTCTCTAGAACTAATGTTCTGATTAATGTTAAAACACAAATGGCTTTTAATTCCAGAAGGCTGTTGAATTTATGTTCGAAGTAATTATGGCTCCCTCAATCATTCCACCAATCATGAATTCATAGGATCTTTAGTATTTCGAATCACGCAAACGTGCTGTATCTATAATTGAAAATATATTTATTCAAGCTTGAGAAACGATTCTTGGTATCCATTTATTCACTGATGAAGTAATTCTGTCTAATTCAGATACGCAGTTATGCCCCTGACCTTGCAAGAACCATTGCTGGCCTTATCTTGACATCTAATGACTCAGAATTCCAACAAGAATGCTACTCTCTTCTTGGCTTGCAGTCCCAAGATAATGAAGGTGAATTTGTTCAAGACTGTATTAAGGAAAAGATAATTTCAGTTATAGAAACAAATGACAGGAAGCCCCAGAGAAGCAAAGAGATTGCACCTTGTCTTTTTGAAGATCACTGCCTCCAGGAACCGAACTTTGACGATGAGGAATATGATGAAGGTGAACATATCTTTAGTTCCTTGGATTACTAAACGGATCTTTGCATTCCTGTAAATTTTTGTGAAAATTATATGAGATTTCCATATCCTTCAAGATTTTTGGGGACCAACATAGCCTTTGAATTAGCACATCAGATTTAGGCCAAGGTATATTATATATATATATATATATATACAGAGAGACAGAGAGAGAGAGAGAGAGAGAGAGAGAAGAATCTCTCTATAGGAATAACCTCTATGTAGTTATAAAAAAATTTGGTTTAAACTTGAACTAGTTATAAATAAGAATGAATTTTTATTGTAATAAGTTGAAATTTTTTTAGGTTCCGTTTTAAGGAATTTGTCTTTACATAATAATAATTATATGTATATTGCAAGAAATATATGTTATGTTACAATAAATGTTTAAGATGAAATAATATATTTATCTCTGTTTTAAAAACTAAACCGGATCGGGACTCGGCCTTCTCCGGGTTGGGTAACTCTTTTTAATTGTTTCAAGTTTAAAATATAACAAACACACCCCTGATTAATACGCATCAATCCCTGAAGATTTCAAATCTAGCAAACACGCCCTCTAGCCAAATGCAAATCGGCAATGACCTCTCCTTTTCCGGCGACCTTCCACCTTCCCTTACTGTCGGAAACCACCTTTTGACTTTCTCCAGCGCTGTCACGCTTCATCTCCAGCCGTCGCATGATGTTTCGTCGTCCACCTTCGCCGCGTGATTTTTCTTCCATTTTCCGGCGTCGATCAGTCTTCTCTGGCATCGACAAGCTTTCTCAACCACCGATCTACCTTCTCCCAAGCTCCCTTGTCGTCGTTCATGAAGATCCAGTTATCTCACCAAAAAAAGCCACCGCGACCATTGACTTTCACCATCGATCTACCATTTTCCGGCAATGCCTCTACTTACTAGTTGCCGATTCGCCCTCCCTTTCATCCGATCTACCCTCCCTGGTGTGTCGCCGCTGCTCTCCCAATCAATCGCCGATTTGCATTTGGCCAAGGTCGTGTTTGCTAGATTTCAAACCTATAGCATCTGATGGTATTTATCAGGGGTGTTTTTGTTAGATTTTAAACCTGTCAAACCATCGGTTCAACTGGCGATCCAACCGGTTGGACCTGTTGAACCGTGACCCGTCCATCAAAGCGGGTTGCCCTCCGATCTAATTTTTAAAACAATGATACTTATTTAAAGTTGTTTAAAATAATGATTCATGCTCTAGAGTTGTTACCACATCTTTTATCTTGTGAGTACATAATAAGCCGTCAGCACGGACAACTTCTTGTTGAAGTCAAAATATTTCTAACTTCTAAAGCATGTTTAGAGCTTCTTAGCACGAAACTTTTGGTATTTCCGTACTATCACCTTTAAGATTATCTCTTTCTTCTTCTTGTCTAATTTCAATAATGATTTCTTATTCAGTTAAAATATACATAATTTGTTGCTCATTTAGATGATTAAGGAAGACATTAATATCTATTTGATTAATGTAGTGAAGTTTTCGAATTTGATCACTCAATCCTGCAATGACTCTTTAATATCCATTTCCGTACTATCCTAATGATAATAAAACAATGAATTGAAATCCTAATACTACTAAAACATGAATTATAAAATAAGAAATGAAAACAATATTTTTTTAATTAAAAAAATAATTATTATAAATACATTTTTATCAAGTTATAACATTCTCATAATAATAAATTTAATTGATCCTAACATTATGATTGTAGAGAGATTTTACTGCGTACAAAAGACCAAATATCAATAACAGTTAAATTAGCATTCCCCGTTCCCGTGTAGAGTTATTTCACCTTTTATTGATGAAGTTGGTCGGTGTAACATTAGCGTATGATATCAGTATTTCTATATTTAAATGCAAAAATATTAAAAATTAAAATAATTTAAACTACACGAGTTAGATTTTCTTGTTTATATTTTTATTTATTTTAACTATGTAGATATCGCTATGGCAACTGTATGCGTTTTGCTTATTGTTAAAAGTTAAGAGTTTGTTATATAGATTGGAGGCATCAATAAATTTTATTATTTAATACTGGATTTAGTATATTTAATTGGTTTTTAATCCTAAATAAGTGGAATGAATGGAGTGGTAGAGCTTTTCAGTTGAATGGGCAGGGCGATATCCACTTGATAATCTAAAGCAAAGCAACAATCCAATCGAGGTCCATTTTGTGGTGGTTTCCACATAGTGGTGTGGTTCATTAGCCATTACGGAGCTGCCACGTACATACCCAGTTGTAAGTAATATTAATATGTGCAATGTTAACAAGAGAAGTGACTTTTAGCCTTATTATTTTTGTTTTTAGCCTTTATCTTTTAAGTGAGGATATATTTATAATAAAAAAATTATTCATCCTCTTCTTTCATATTTTTAGGGCTGAAAAAAAAAAAAAAAAAAACCCAAAAAACCGAACCAAACCGGGAAACAGACCGAAACCGGTTTCTTGGTAAACCGGTTTCGGTTACTAAAAATGGTCAAATCGGTATTTCAGTTCGATTTACGGTTTATAGCATTTTTATAACCGGTTTTCCTATTATTCTAATAATCCCTATATCTAAATCCTAATATCCTATTGAATTTGAATCCCTAAACTAAGACCCAAACACTTTACACTGTCGACAACTCAAACTCGCCGCCGCCCTCTCCACTCTCCAAGACTCCAATTGCTAACCCCTTTCAAACTCGTTGCCTCCCTCTTCATTCTCCATTCTCCATAATCTCCACTCTCCAAGACTCAAGTCTATCGTCTTCACTCTCCGATTACAGCCCCTCCATAATCGGATTGCAAACTGAAAATCAGGATCTGTTTGAAACTGGTTTAAGCTATATTTCGAACTAGTTTCGGTTTGCAATATTGCTTAAACTGGAAAACCGGTTCGGTTTGAAAATGCATATATCCAATTCGGTTAACCGGTTTTTTTCAGCCCTACATATTTTTACCACTGTTTTTATACCCAGACTAAGCCTTGACTCGATCAAGGGTCCAGTCCCCGAGTAGGGTAGTTTGACCGACAAGTCGGACTGGTGACATTAGCATGAAACCCTAATATGAAACTTAACAGACATACCCTTGAAAAACTATCATCAATCCCTATAGGTTTGAAATCCACCAAACACACCCCCTACTATCTGGCTAGGAAACCTTAGCCATCGCAACTGCAATCCACCCTAGATCAGCTCAACGTCAGAAAAACAACCCCTAGGTCACCACAAAAACCCTAATCCACCATAAAAAACCTAATCCGCCATAACAAAACCCACCACAAACCAGGGGAGCTATTGCGAAAGGGAGATACGGCGGTGTCATTTGGTTCGGAGTTGCAGACTGGGTTGTCGCAAAGTCGACTGTCGAGTCAAGTCATCATCTTGTTGAGTTGATCCAATAGAAGGCGTGATTTAAAACTCAAAGATTAGGGAAGGAATATCTAAATCAAGAAATTAGAATTCAGAAATGGAATTAGGGATTTCATTTGAAATTGAAAATGTAATTGCATTTTAATGGACCGATTTAGCCTCCAATTCCCTGACCTGGTGATTGAACCGTGGTTCGACACTATTCTTGCCGGTTCAACTCCAGGTCAATCTGGTCCAATGCTAAAACAAGTTTTATGGTTTCAATGGACTAGATTAAGGGCCATGTTTGCGTGTAATATACTCTTTAACTAGTAATTCCTTGAGAAATATATGACAAAATTCACTAAATAACTTCTATAAACATATATACATATATGTATATAATGTAAAATCTAAAAGTTCTCATTTAATTCATATAATATTTACACAAAATAACTAATATACTTTTATAAGTACAAAATATCCTTGGACAGTGCTGCCAAAACTCCTCCGCTTACTGACGTCCCACCCAACCATAAATCATCTAGTACCTGCAAAACGGTAAAATAACGGAGTAAACACTAATTGCTCAGTAAGTAAACCAAACTGCATTACTGTTTTTTCCTCCGTTACTCATATTCTGACTTTCCTTTTCTCACTTTAATTTTTCTAATATGCTGCATTCTTTTCTTATATTCTAATTTGCTACTTATCGATGTGCAAGGACAATTAATAAAAAAATGTACATTGCTGAGCACATAAGAAATTCTAACTAATGCAAGTAGTATAATACATATGCAAAATAACAAACTTTTTTTTGAGAAATGAACTTTCTTTTCCTTTTTGCTTTCTGTCTCTTATTCTGTTTCTGTTTTCTATTTCTGTTTCTTTTCTTTTTTGCTTTCTGTTTCTTATTCTGTTTCTGTTTTCTATTTCTGTTTCTTTTCTTTTTTGCTTTCTGTTTCTTATTCTGCTTCTATTTCTTCTCTTTTCTGTTTTATGTTCTAGTTTGCCAAGACTAGGTTGAGACATGGATTTGGAACCCTGGTCGTGTGAGTGTATTCTGAAATTCTTTCTGGGTATAGTCCTCATCCACATGCCCTGCTAACAGACTATACTAATTTTGTTTCTCTATGCTAAGGCTGCTTACTGATGGTAGCGTGCATGTGGGAATTTTCTGCATCTTTGTCACTCACGGGTTCCCCATCGCAACAACCTTCTAACATAACATTCTGTTGAAAGAGAATAGAAAGAGATTCTATACACTTTTCTAAATAAATTTCCAAGCTATGGAAATTCTACACATGCATTCTTTAGTAAATGAGAAAAATATAAATATGTACATGTTAGCTTATAAAGAATCTATAAGCCATTTTCTTTTCTTTCTTTTCTCATTCTTTACTAACATTTTCTTTAATATTCTCATTTACCAAATCAAGGCTATTTATGAATAAATTATATGCACAATATATGCATGATCAAGTCTATTCTTTGATATACAAACTTGAGAATTCATTATGGCATATTAATATGTCATGACATATTCTACCATTCTCTACTATCAACCATGTCATATCAAAGTAACACTTTAACTAATGTGTTATTCAAGAAGTAGTAAAGGTTCAAGTAACTTGAACCAAGCATTAAGGGTCATCTCTCTCATTGTACTAACATGACCAAGTGATACTCTAAATTTTGGCATACTAAGATGCACTATTGAATACTAAAATTTACACTTGGTTAAGCCCAACGTAATCTTTCTATATCAATTCTTGTCTTTCTCTAACCCTTTCTTCAATAGGGTGTAACCAACTCATGCATGCATTTTCTCTTTGGATTTTCATCAAACAATTCATATGCACATGCAAATACTAAGTTGGCTACACTTTCATATCTCTCTACATCCACCAAAATTTGAGCAAAAACTCACTAACTATAGCATTAAACCTGGCCGTTTTCAACAATTCTCAACACTTTAAAATTTCATCACTAATTCTTCCATAATTCCACCAATTCATCACATACTCATACACTACTTCTCATGGCTAGAAATTTACATATCATTCAACATCAAAACAGCCAATAATTCTCACATACAATCACATACAAACATGCAAGAATCATTCTACACAAATCTTGCTCAATTCAAGGCTAAAATTGGGTTTACTTACATTGAATGTGTGATATAAACTCCCTTTGCTAAAAGTCTCTTGGACCTAGATTATATAAAAACCATAAAAATTTAAAACTTTAAAGTTTAATCACACCCCTTGTGCTAGAATCTTACCTTTAGATGCTTTAGGATTGAAAAGCTACAAGAATTTAAGCTAAATCATATGATTTCCCTTTGGAATTTGGTGAAGAAATTTGAGAAAAAAAAGGGGTGAGGGTGGCGTGTACAAGGGCTAATAATATATCCATGTATTCCCATTTTGCCCTTGCACTTTCTATGAAATCTCATCTATATCCTTTAGTCAATTACCAAAATACCCTCATTTCTATTATCTTCTTCACATTATTTTACTTCCTTTTACTCCCCATTTTTTCATCTAGTTATGAGTGAAAATACCATTTTAACCCTAATGAATTTTTAAGCAGTTTTCTTCACATTTGTCTAAGGTAACATCAAAGAAATCCAACAGTAGGTGTTACATCGCGGTTCGATCGATCTAGTCTGGGTTTTAAAATAGAGATTTTTACTTCAAAGTTATAGTCACAATAGTAAAAAAATAATCACTTCTCTATTAATATAATACAAAAAAAAAAAAAAAAACATTAATCTCAATTAAGTATTTTATAAACTAATTTATTTGTATCAAGGGATAACTCCATAAACTCTTAACAATTTGTATTTGAGAGAGGAGAAATTTTTATTCAACTTGAAAAATTAGTGTACAAGACATTTATTACAGTTTATATATACAAGTAACCATGGTTGGGTAACCATAGTTAATTAACCACAACAACTAACCAACTATTTAACTAATTGACTAACTAACTAACTGATTAATTAACTAACGAAAAATGATTATACTAATAATCCAATATCCCCCCTCAAGTTGGTGGGTGATAAATGTCAAGCACCCCTAACTTGGACAACAAATGATGATGAGGAGCAGAGGAAGCTGCTTTAGTGACCAAATCGGTTGGCTGATCCTTCGTAGGGACGTGAACAGGTTGCACCAAGCCTTCTTTGAGTTTGTTACGAACTATATGACAATCGATGTCGATGTGTTTAGTTCATTCATGGAAGATAGGGTTGGAAGCAATGTGGAGGGTAGACTTATTGTCACAGCCGAGAGGGATAGGTAGCTGAGGTGAAAATCCAAGATCACGAAGAAGTTGAGTAAGCCAAATCAACTCACAAACAGTGGAAGCCATAGCTCGGTACTCAGCCTCGGAAGATGACTTAGAAACTGTAGCTTGACATTTTGATTTCCAAGATATCAAAGAATCCCTCAAGAAAATGCAAAAGCCAGTGACTAATTTGCGAGTCATCAAGCAAGATGCCCAATCAAAATCACAAAATGCTTTGAGATGAAAAGAAACATGAGCAGGAAATAATAACCCCAAGTCTGGAGAACCTTTGACATATTTGACAATGCGTAAGGCAGCATCGAGATGAGAGTGCTTAGGCTTATGCATGAGCTGGCGAAGTAAGTTTACAGCAAAACTAATATCTGGACGTGTGAGACACAAGTAGAGTAACTTGCCAACCAATCTCTAAAAGACTGTAGGATCATCTAAGGGTAAATCTTGCTGAGGTGAAACTTGTGTTGCTAGGAAGGCTTTATCAAAGTCCAGAGTAGTGAACTTGAATTGGGGATCAAGAGGGACAGAAGCTGGTTTGGCGGCAGCTAATCCAGAGTCTGCAATTAACTCTAAAGCATATTGCTGTTGACAAAAGGAAATCCCCTTGGAAGAGTGAGCAACCTCAAAGCCTAAAAAATATCTTAGAGAACCTAAATCTTTAAGTTTAAGTGAGAATGCATGAGAGCCTTAGTTTCCGCAATCAACACACTGTCACTGCCAATGATGACCAGGTCATCAACATACACAAGAAGGAGTACAATCTGACTGTTATGTCTCTTAAAAAAGAAGGAATGATCTGTCAAAGATTGATGGAAACCACCAGACAGTAAGGCATTGGTGAGCTTAGTGTTCCAGGCCCTAGAAGCCTGCTTCAAGCCATATAATGACTTATTATGAGGATTAGAGAAGCCTTGTGGTATATGCATGTAAATGTCTCTTGAAGGTCTCCTTGGAGGAATGCGTTGTCAACATCTAGGTGAAATAATGGCCAGTTTTCATAGAAGCAATGGCCAAAATCAACCTAACAGTGACCATCTTTACCACTGGAGAGAATGTCTCCTGATAGTCAATTCCAGCTTGCTGTGTAAAGCCTTTGGCCACCAACTTGGCCTTATATCTCTCTAGAGTTCCATCAGCATGATATTTGAGTTTGTAAACCCATTTGCACCTTATTGGAGTCTTTCCGTAGGGCAAAGGAACAAGAGACCAAGCATTATTTCTCTCCAAGGCCTGAAGTTCTTGCTACATTGCTGCGATCTAGTTAGGATCCTTGGATACTTGAGTAAAGGAAGTAGGCTCAGAGAGAGCTGAAATACTTGACAAGCAGGTCTGATATGTTGGTAACAGATTGGCATATGTGAAATAATTGTGAATAGGGTATTTTAAGAGGCTAATCTAATTGGAGTTGGGCAAAGTAGGACACACAAAGTCAGTGGTCCAAATGGGAGGCCTAGTAGGTCTGCTAGATCTTTGAAATTGAGTATGAGATGATGGAGGTGTAGGAGATATATTCTAGACAAAGGAAGGTGCAGAAGCGGTTGAGGAGCTTGGTAAAGTTGAATCTATGTCAGGTAAATTATGTGAAGTGCAGTATAAGGAAGGTTTTTCTTCCATAAAGGTAGTAGCAGAAATGTCAGCAAGAAAAGCAGGTTTAAGGGGCTGCTGTAATGAGAAAGGGAAAACATGCTCATGAAATAAAACATCTCTGTTAACACAAACGGTTTGAGAAGCCAAATCATACAAAATATAACCCTTTTTTTTGTGGATGAATACCCAAGGAAAACACAAGGTATTGATGTGGGAGCATACATGTCCTGAATAGGCAGATTGGAAGCATAGGCCAAGCAGCCAAAAACTCTCAAATGATCCAAATTGGGCTTATGACCATAAAACTTCTCAAAATGAGATAAGCCATGTAAAAATTTGGTAGGTAACCGATTGATTATATACACAGCAGCTTTGACAACATATCCCCACAAGTAATCAGGGATGTGAAATTGAAATTTGAAGGCCCTAGCAATGTCAAGAATGTGTATGTGCTTGCGTTCTACAACTCTATTTTGCTATGGAGTGTAGACACAAGTGCTTTGGTGTATAATCCTTAAGCTAGACAACAATTCATGACACTGATTATTGAAGAATTTTGTGCCATTATCATTTCTAACATACTGAGGAGTGTGGTGATATTGGTTCTAAACCATTTGTAAAAGTTCTTCAAAGTTTGGAATACATCAGACTTGAACTATAGCAAAAAAAGCCATGTGATTCTAGTGAAGTCATCTACCACATTGAGAAAGAATCGTGCATTACCTTGAGTGGCAATCTTGTAAGGGCCCCAAATATCTAGATGGAACAGTTCAAAGGCATGAGATGTGGCTGTGTTACTGGTAGGAAAGGGTAATCTGGTATGTTTGGCTAAAGGATAGGTTTCACAATAGAACTTGTGATTATTAAAACCATGATGCAATTCCTGCAAAATTGATAAAGTAGCATGTCCTAATCTCATATGCCAAAGAACAACATCCTTACTTTGAGACAATGTGTTTATTGAAAAAGTAGTAGCTACATTGAGAGATTTGCAAGCTGTTTCTCTATTACAATCAGAAACATTGATTCCCAAATTTTTATTTAAAGCTAAAACAAAACCAAGAAAAAAGGAGCTGATTTTCGAGATTGGCATGAAGTGATATACCCCCTGGTATTGCTTACCAATCCCCTTCAGTTTGCCACTCCAAAGATCTTAGATCACACGAAAATCCGGATATAATGTGACGGAACACTGACTATCAGAGGCTAACTTAGAAATTGATAGCAGATTGTACTTAAAATCTGGTATGTATAGGACATTCTGTGGTGACAAATTTTCTTGTAGGCTGACACAACCAACATTTTGAATTGATGTTTTTGTTCCATTTGGGAGACTAACAAAACCAGGTATAGATGATTTATTATCAACACAAGATACAACATTTCGGGTACTATGAGTCATATGGTCAGTGGCCCCCAAGTCAAGAATTCAATCATCAATAAGACCACAGTTTGAATATAGGGAAACAATTATACCTACCAGATTAGTTGATGGTGTTCCCAAGTTCTCCTTGCCTAGCAACTGAATCAATTAAGCATACTGCTCTGGAGTCAAAACATTGCCTAAGCTAACTCCTTCGTTGCTACTGTCAGTTGCTGATTCAGTGTGTGAAGCTGATTATTGACTTGAATGAACTTGATTGGCTTTAGCTTTTGATCCTGACTTGCTCTTAGTAAACTGAAAACCTACCGAATATCCATGTAATTTGTAACAACTATCCTTTTTGTGTCCTGCTATATGGCAGTAATCACATTCAACACAGGGCTTCTTCCCTTTATATTTTGAACTTTGAGTTTGATTTCTCTGATTCCCTTGTGAGTAAAGTGTTGTAGTAACTTCAGTGTTCTGATTAAATCCAGTCAAGACCTTTTGACTTTCTTCTTGGCTTACTAATATTGAGTAAGCTTGTTTGATAGAAGGTAAGGGAGCCATTAATAGGATTTGGCTTCGCACCAATGCATATGAGTCATTAAGTCCTATCAGGAACTGTAGTAGTTTTTGTTGATTAAGATGTGCCAAATAGGCTTTAGTTGATTCACTATCAGGTGGTGGCAAGCTTACCAATGAGCTGAGTTCATCCCATAGAGTTTTCAGTTTGTTGCAATACATTGCAATCGAGTGAGTTCCTTGCACCATGTTAACCATTTCTCTGTGGATACCAAATACTCTTGTGCCATTGACCTTGTTGTATTGTTCTTGAAGATCTTGCCAAACCTAACTCGCACTAGTAAAGTATATAATGCTATTGAATATTTCTTTTGAAACAGTGTTGAAAATCTAAGCTAACACCAAAGAATTACAACATTCCCACTGTGCATGCAAAGCTTGATTGAAACTTGCCTTCTCACAAGATCCATCAACAAAACCTAATTTGTTTTTTGCTCTCAGAGAAACAATCATCGCACAACTCCAAATTCCGTAATTCTCCATTCCCATAAGATGTTGTTAAATAAGATCTGATGCAGGGGTATCTAATGGATGTATGTAGAGTGGTGAACTTGAGTCAATAACATTCAACATTCTGAGATGAATTAATTTTAGCTTGTGCAAGAATTTAGCTGAATTAATAACAAATTTCAGCTAAAGAACAGTTGAATGAAATTACTCTATTGATTTTGAGATTCAGAGAGATGAAGAAGTGATGAAGAAACAGAATTGATTTTAACTTGAATCTTCAATCGAAGCTACTCATTTTGCAATTGAAAAAAACACTGCTTTGTTACCATGAACAAATTGTATTTGAGAGAGGAGAAATTTTTATTTAGCTTGAAAAATTAGTGTACAAAACGTTTATTACAGTTTATATATACAAGTAACCATGGTTGGCTAATCATAGTTAATTAACCACAACAGCTAACTAACTATTTAACTAATTGACTAACTAACTAACTATCTGATTATACTAATAATCCAATAAACTCATTATGTGGTTAGCCCAACATAAACAAAACCCTCCTAGCTTTTAAAGTAACAGAAACTATCCCCGTTGTCATATTCTGCAAAATAAACCCCTGAAATTACCTTTTACCCGCTTGGATTAATTCTTCCTTTTTTTTTTTTTTTTTTTTTTTTTAATTTGATCTTTTCAACATTTTCAATTAGACGAATTGTATAGAATGAATTTATTGAAACTTTACTAAAGTACGTAATTTTTTTTTTTTTTTTTTTGGTGAAATGATATTCACTTTATATTATTATTGATGTGATTTGATGATTATATTAATATAATCGCTTATTATTATTAGTTTATTTAAACACTTTTATAATCACTTATTATCTCACCCCCTTTCCCTTTGGTTAAAAACAAAGTTGTAGAAAGTTCTTACCTTCAAGGTTCCAGTCTGACTCTGATCCCTTTATTTTTATTTTTATTTTTACAGAAGAATCGATGTGGTGGCAAAGCGTCTCGAAGGTTGAAATGAACAAGAATTATAATCTCTTTAAGACCTAGGAATGTCCTCTATATTTAATGACAAACAAGGGGAAGCTATACGGAATTTCTTATAATTATATATATATTTATATTAGACAAAACTTACACATTCTTGTAGACATTTAAGAAACTTAGATCAAACACATTACCAAGAGTCATACCATACTGGCTTTGTATGAACTCTCGCAACAAAGAAAGGCCAAGTAGCCTAAAAAAAGTATATATGCATCTGCTAGTAGTACACCAACAATTTAAACGCTCTCTTCAAATCAAGCGACTTTTCAAGCGGCTGAGGGAGCCGGAATGTAAGAAATGGCAGGTTCCGGCATAGTAGAGATGATGGATGCCCTTGAATACGTCTCTTCTTCAGGAGCAGGATTTTCTGCCTTGAAATCAAGAGACTCATCATTATATATATCCCACCATTTTTCCACTAACACCTTGATGTCCTCTCTGTCCATATTAACTTCCTTACCAGTATACCTCCAGGGCTTTGAACCCTATTTTAGTTTACAAAAAAGAAAATCAAAGGAGGTTAAGAGTCTGAAATAAAAGGATTCTTTAAAAAGAATTGTATAATTTGAAGGCAAAAGAGTACTTACAGCAGCACAATAGTGCACCACCTTAACTTTCTCAAGCTCCACATTCTCAGGGTGGCGCCATAACATAGCGAGAACCAAGTTGTAGGCCAGTGGAATAGGTTTGTACACCTTTTGGAAGAACATGTTCAAGAAATCCTGTCAAACCCATACAATAAAAAGATGAATATAATAAAATCATAAAAACCTCTGAAAGAAAGTCCATGGTTATATTATATCTTTGAAGATCTCTAGAGATATATTTAAGTTCGAAATTAATTATTGAACTCACTTGCTCAGCAAAGGGTGTTGGTGGAGTGATCTGAAGAGTCTCGAGAAGATTTTCATAGGTTAAACGGCTAGGCTCGAACACAAACATTCCGGCATTAAAGTACAAAGGAGGAGGAGATCCCATCTTGGCAGGCCATGTAACTTTATCTGGGCACTGCTGGCAATACCCAATAGAGAATTGGGGCGAGTGGCTCCATGTCTTCTCGCAGAAGCAGTCCATTACGGCGTAGAAATACCCGTCTGCCATGTCGAAAAGATTGTCAATATTCTCGAACACTTGAATATCGGCATCCAAGTATATCATCTTGCTGTACTCCTCGAACTGTAAACATAGATAAACCTAACTATATCAAAATTCATAATATCCAGAACTGCCCCGTTTAATAAAACAACGAGTCTTAAATTCACAATTTTGTTCGCTAGGGACAAAAAATATTGGGGTCAACCAACGATCGATTGAGAATATGCATGGTCAAATCGAAAACTTGTGAGGTTCGTGCATGTGTGCCAACCAATCGTTTAGTAAATAATCTTACTTTTATATAAATATTTGTTCACAATAACAACAAATGGATTTAGATTTTTATGCTCTCCTGTCTATACCCATGTAACCCATCTCGGCCGATAAAATCCCAGTTATATGAATTTTCGATATATAAATAACGTACGGTTAACCAAGTTATGAATTACATCTTGATGGGATTTTTTATTGTAGTAAAATATATACGAACTTATGCTGAAAAAGAGAAGTATTAAGTATATGTGCTTAATTTCCAAATAAAAAACACGATGATGAGGATTTTGTTTTGATAGAGACCTAAAAGAGTAGCTTTGTAATTCTTTATACACAGTATATACTCGTGTGTATGGTGTTAAGGTTCACAAAAAAAAAAAAAGTGAGAATATTAATATAAGAGAATATCATGTATATTACTTACATTCCATATGCGAAGCTTGGAATAGTTGATGACATAGTAAGCCATGGCAAATTGAATCTGATTTTGTGGGGGATAAATAGGCTCGATTTCCTGAACGATGCATCCCTGAGACCTTAAGATCTCACGGTGCTCTTCGGGGACATCAGGCAAAATTGCAACAACTAGAGGGTATTCACTTTTTGCCTTGCGCAAACCCTTAGCCAACCCAACCACTCCTTTAACATAATCGCCATTGCCGGCTAAAAATGTCACGTAGGCCCTTTTTGAATAGCCCGTGTTCAGTGTAGAAATCTTGCCGCTGCCCGAGAAGACATCTACAGGAATTTCTGGGGCCATCACGTTGATTTTTGTTTGTTTTAAGGTTATTGAATGCTTTTGAGATGGCTGGAAAATGTTGAGAGATTAAACAAGATTGGTGTTTTGAGGAGCCTTGGGAAAGTAAAGCAGCAAACACCAATGGAAGCCACCTACTGACCTTTATTCCTGAGCTACATTGGCGAACTTGGCCTCCTTAAATAGACCTCACCAAATGAGGACTAAATTCATGCCAAATGAACTCTAAATGAAACTCTTTATTATATAGTCTTTTTGATGTTTTTAAATATTCCTTGTTTAAATCCAGGTCGGTATAAGTTAAAATTTAAAAAAAATGAAGGAACGTCAATGTTCCTTCTACAACCCACCACAAGTCTAGCCTTATCATCAAAATGGACGGTTGAGATTTGAGAGGTGGTGGTCATAGTCAATTGCAGATGGATAGATGGCATTAAGGCATATTCATAGATATACTTAAAAACCAGAAGGAGAGATGTAAAGGCTATGCATGCATCAATAGTGGGAGTCATTTTCCTCCTTGCTGTAAAATATAAAGAAGAAAATAAAAGATATGTAGCAAGCATCTGTGGATTAGAATCAGAAATTAAATTGCTGGCTTTACGTGGACCTTTGGAAATGATACTAAGAGAAATTGCCAAAATTAATTATTGGAGACTTCTGCTAAAAAATGTTCTTCATTTTAAGTCACGTTTTCCAGAATCAATTAAATTAAAGCGAATAATATATATCAAAATCTATAGCCAATCGTATTAAGTATCTTACTGAATACGTATTTTTATATAACTGGCCAGTTATAGTAATATAATTAATCTTCCTCTTCTCCTTCATATCTGAGTTATGGTTCTTGATGAAAATATAGAAAGATTGATTAAGAACATGCTATTAATGACCAACTTAAAAATATTCGGCCTTCAGTACTAAGAAAAGCATATATAAAAAGAGAAAAAGAAGCAAAAGGAGAAGGAATAATATTATATCGATGAAAATGCAGTGAAGAGCATGGAGTTGTGACAGCACAAAATGAAAATGCTGTAGTGTTCACAACACCAAAAACAAAGATTCTCAAATCTGAATCTGTTTGATTTTGAAGGTGATATGATGAAAATGGTGTACCTAACAATTACCCTCCCAAACAAACAAAATCCTTAATTAATTAATTATCATATTCAATGTAATTATTTATGCGTTGTCAGGCTTGAATAATTCTTCACACTGCCAAGAAGGTAAGCATTTAGCGAGTGCGGTGGCATGATTGAGATGGGGATATATATAATTAAATAAATATATTAATAATTAATAACTATTTTCTCAAGAAAAGTATGTGATTGTGGTGAAGAAGAAGTAATGGTTTTGAATTGTAATTGGGAGAGATTTACTGTTAGCTCTATAGCTTTATGGGGTTCAATGTGTTCTTCTGGTACTGCTTCCTCCTTTTCCTTTTCGGCTTTCTCAGTTTCTCTGCAGAATTCACCGCATCCCTTTAGTAAAATGGATGTTTTGGGCTCCACAAAACCCGTTAATTCCGTTGGTCTTGGGATTTTTTTTATTTATTAATTTTCCTTTTAAACTTTTGTAAAGCTTTAGAGACATTCATATATGTACCGGGTCAGATCAGACTCAGTCACTCAGAGCCATAAACGACATGTAAAATTAAAGATATTCCCCATAAAAAGAAAAAATAAATAAAGTCTCGAGCTCATTGACGGAGGATTGTGAGTTGGTTTTCAAATTCTGAATAATGCATAACTTTTCCTTTAAGGAAAATATTCATATAAGCTTTTAAATAACTATTAATATCATTGCAAAATTGCAAAATATCGTGTTTTAATGACAACTGTATGTGACAACCATGGTGGATCCTGTAATGGTAGATTTATTTTTAATTTTGGTCAACTAAATTAATCAATAAGATGGGACATAATATCATAATCACATAAGCTTTGAGAAACGTCGGTAGTGCTCTTGGCTTAAGTGATAATGTGATTCATAATATATTAATAGAATAAAAATATCCCAACTATGAAAGCTACTTGAGATCATCTGGTGGCCTACAGGTATAGCAAATCTCAACTCTTTCTTCAAATGTGACCAAAGCAAAAGGTCCCTTAAATATACATTAATCGTGGAATAAAGAAAAGCTGAAAATATCTTTCACCAGGTAAAAATCATCCTCCTTGTATTTATTAACATTATCAAAAGTTTAAAGGATAAACACAAAAAACATCATGCATGAATCAAATACAAATCTTAAAAGATAAAGTAAAAATACAATTAACTAATTAAGAAATCAAATAGCTTTTGTGTTACTTTTGGCTCAGCACATTAGATGTTAATATTTTAAGGTAGGAGGATAAGAACTGTGTATGACGGTGTATTACTACTGTTGTAAGTTACTGTGACCGACTAATTAATTATATTTTTAATTTTGTTACTTGACTTGATCTTTTCTTTTGCAATGAAAGTAAGAGCTAGGTTCAGTGATACCTTACATACATGATTAAGCATAGTCAAACTGCTTCTGATCCTCCACACAGGAATTATCCCTGGTAGTGGTAGGAAGACCTGGCGCTGGGAAGGAAACATAAAATCCAAATTATTGCTAAGTTCCTGTTATATTTTTCTTGATGTTCTTGTAACATGAATAAATGTTAAGCGTATGTTGAGAACGACATTAGTTTTGTAGTTGGGTGTGGATATTTTAATGGTTACTGTTTTATTTCAGGTGCAACCGACGCAGCAATTTTTATTGTCAGAGGGACCCAAATCCAGAGTGATTGAAGAAAACGACTGAGATATATGCAGTTTAATTGAAAAGGAAGATACAGCCCCTTCCACATAAACCTTATTGGTAATTAGGAAAATTACAAAACTTAAGAGATGTGTACCAAATCGATAACTGAGGCTCAGCCTACCAAAATTAGAAATTTGGTAGAATGAGAGTCATGCAGTTGTTTGTGGAATGTAGTTCTCTCAAACTATTCCAGGGGTTTCTGTCCACGGGGACTAAAGTCAAATTATTATTGCCTAACTTGATTGGACAGAAAACTGCTTCTCCTTCCGAGGTTATTAGCGAGCTGGGACTCAGTTGTGGTGCATAAACCAACCAATCCCTCTTCATTGGAAAGCATGCCCTTCAGAATTTTCTGATGCGTGTGGTTAATTCACAAGTGTGTGTGTTGAGAAATTAGTTGATTATTTCTTTCTTTTTTAGGTTTTATTTCATGATGGGAAACTGATTGGGTTCAGAAACAGTAGTTTCCTAATGCACATAACGCAACAGAATCAACACGTCCAAAATCACCACCACATAATTACTATCCTGTACATATATTTAAACAATAATACTTTATGTGCAAATAAATTTATAAAGATTTATTGTAAAACGTGATGTGATCGGAGGTGAATTAAAAAAAAATGCAAAAAATTAAACTCATCATATTTACTCTTCTATTCATTTTCTGTCACATCATTTTGTACAAAAAAATCTTTGCAAATTTTTTTATACATGTAGTATTACCCATATTTAAAAGAAATATTTCAATAACGTTTAGATTTAAGATTGTCTATGAGTACTAGAAATATCTCAACATGCAAATTAAATATTTTCTTTGACTAGGACACATCGCAACCATGTTTGGTGGAGGATTTAAGAGGCTGCTTTTTTTTTTTTTTTTTGGAGAAAAAAAAAAAAACAGAGAGAGCTAGAGAGAGAGAGAGACGAAGAGGTTATAACTTATATGCAGTAGGGGAAATTAGACTAAGCAGCCCACCATAGTTTAAATAAAGGAAACTCCCTCTGGTTTAAAGAAACAAAACCTTCAGAGCTATTTCCTAAACAAGAACAAGTTTTTTTGTAAATTAGCTGCAGTGCTTAGAAAAGAGATAAAACTATTTTAGTCGGTGAAAATTTCAGTCCTCATGTTCTAAAAGTTGACGTTTTGATACAAGATTTTTGGAATAATGGCATTTATTCTCATAAATTCAACAACTATTACACAAATATCAACTAATGAAGGGAATATTTGACAATAAATGTATAAACAATAACAGCATTTTCCCCAACAACTTATCCCAAATTCATATCATAAGTATTGTAATTTGTTATCCTTTGTGGTATTGACATGTAATTAAAATAATGATGTATTGAACGATATGTTAATACACATATATTGATGCATCATTTGGAATGTAAAATTTTGGATAAATGTTTGGGATGAGTGGCAATACTCATGTATAAATACCTTTAAATATAACCTCAATTTTTATTTATTTTGAGATTTAATTGAGATGATTTGTTTAAAAGATTCATGTTTTGCCTAGTAATCAAACAATTTTGGCAAAAAAATTCATGTTGATTTTTTTATTTGGAAAGATTAAGAATTTAATTTCGTTATATTTAAGGGTATTTGAGTTTTTTGACATAATTTTTAATAGGTTTTACTAGAGCTGGGCATTTGGGACCGGGCCCAAAAGCCCAGCTCCAAAACCCGGTCCTAGGACCGGTCCTCGAGAGGACCAGACCTAGGAGGCCTGGTCCCAAAACAGGACTAGGCCTAAGGAGGAGGGCCCGAGCCCTCCACTAGGCCCTCCTCCAATTCCCAGGCCTGAGCCCAAAAAAATTTATATTTTTTCAATATAGTCTCCTGCCAAATTTCATAAAACCCCCTGTTAATTTGAAAATAAATATAAATTAAGAGGGCTAAAATAAAATTTTACAAAATTTATTAAAAAAAAAATCTTCCATGTCTAAAAAATTTATAAATTTTACCCTAAAAAACCCTCATAAAATTTCATTTTGCCCCCAAAATATAAAAAAAATTGAGGGGGGAAAAATTAATTATCCAAGCCCCATGGGACTGGTCCTAGGACCGGTCCTGGGCCCATAGGACCAGTCCCTACCAGGCGTAAGGCCTGGTCCGGGTCCTAATTTTTCTCATGGGCCTGGGACCGATCCTAGGCCCATGAGTGACTGGTCCCATTTGGGACCAGTCCCAAAGGGACCAGTCCCAAACGAGCCCAGGCCTGGGCCTGCTTGGGACCGGTCCCTGCCCACCTCTAGGTTTTACTAATGGATTTTAACAATAAGGGGGTAAATGTCACTATTTTCTAGAATATGGGGACTAAATATTTTACCATCGTTAAGAACTAAAATTTCCATTAACTCCCACAAAAGCACATGACATGATTGTGGAATTCTAATCCCTCAACTAATCTGTCAAGGCCTTGAAGTTGATAACCGGGTAAATCCTCTCAATGGTCATCCCTATTAGCAATCCAAGTGGATCGAACTTAGGACTTCTTGAGTAATACACCCAAGAATCCTAGTTGACCACAGGGCCACCCAGTAGTGGTTTGTTCGTTTATTTTATCATTGAGACAAAAACTCATAACCTAAAACTACAGACATAGGGATATTATTAGTTAGGGTACAAACTTTTCAAATTTTATTAGAAAGACATAAGTTACAAATTTTTCAATTAAAGAACAGTAAATAGTTACTTAGGGTTAGATTTAGCTTTATATAAGGGTAAATGCGTAATTGAACAAATTTATTTTTTTAACAAAATAAAAATTAAAAATTAAAAACACTAAAACGAAAAAGAAAACTAGAAAATGTTTAATTATTATTTTTTATAAAATTAGAAAACAACCAAAGATAAAAATAAAAAAAATAAAAAATAAAAAAAAGCTATTATTATATTTTCTTTAATTTTTTATTTTATTTTTTGATATCCCTAAAAAAAATTGGTCTTAGTCTTTTTTTCTTTTTTTTTTTTTTTTAATTTTTAAATTTATATGTAAGAGCTAAACTAACTTCCAAAAAAGAGAAAAGAAAAAATCAAAGGCATTTAAGTTATTTTATCATTTTTTGTTGAAGTTAACAGTAAATTAGATGTCCCTTAATTAAACATCTCTTAATTAAACAATTGGGAACTTCGGTCTTTCCATTGAAAAAGGCTAAAAATTAATACCTTAATTGATAATTTCTCATCTATTAATCATTAAATAATAAATAAAGGTTAAAAATAGGTCAAATTCATAAGAGTTCTCATACACGTAATTGAGTTATCTAACTATGACTATGATGAGAAAATGGGTGACCACTTTTTAGTTATGACAAATTTTGCTTAACTATTTGTAATAAATTGTCATGGGGTAATTTTTATGTTGATTGAAGTTAGGAATCCAAGTTAAAAGAACACTTTGCAATAAAATACCAAACATGTTTTTCACTACTTGCGTACAAGAAAATAATTTGTTAAAACTATAGATTAAATTTAGCAATGGACTCCAACAAACCAATAAATAAAATTGTATACAACTGTCAACCATTATTTTAAAACCAGACCCGTTAAGGCACTCGATAAGGCCATCGGGTCCTGGGTTGACCACTCCGACCAGTTAAACCGACGGCCTAATTGGTCATCCAAAAAGTTTAAAATCTTGCAAACACACCCCTAAAAATTATCAATCCCTACAGGTTTAAAATCTAGCAAATTTACCCTTGTGATCTGTTTGCGTTTTGACTTTTCTGACAAAATTCTGATGGCCAAAATTCAATCTAACACCACCACCTGAACCACCTTCCTCCACTTTATAAAACCCCTCTAACCCCAAAACTTAGTAGCCCCCTATTTGTCGGCTATAAGTCATGTATACTGTCGCGATTTGGTTGATTTTCCCAACCCAATTCCAAGTGATTCCGATGTTCAACATTCAATCCTTGTTTTAAAACTCGGATCAGAGGGCAACCCGTTTTACTGCCCGGGTCACGGGTTGTAATAACTTCTTTCCTACTAGCATGCTTAGAAAAATATGCTATGAAAACATGCATACTTACTAAATGAAAAGTAGATGGACCCAAATTTTTCTTTACTAAACATATAATTCTTTACATAATACAAAATAACATATACAAGAGCTTTTACAATGGTGCCATTTCTCTCTGCTTCTTGACGTCCATCCAACCGCTTCTCACATATTTCTTGCAAAACATGGAAAACGAGATAAGCACAAAATGTTCAATAAGCAAATCATCTACTCTTTCCATCCCCACGACTTATCCTTGAGTTCTTTCCTTACTCTATTTTTTTCTTCTTTATTCTTTCTCTTTTCTTCATTGTTTCTAGTTCTCACTATTCTTTTCTTTCTTTCTAACTCTCTCTATTTCTTCTTTCTCTCTATTCTTTCTTTCTTTTTGTTCTTTCTTTCTTTTTTATTCTCACTAACCATGATGAAAATCATGATAACATGCATGAATGACATGCATATGCAGTAATGCATTTTTTTTTTTCTTTTCTATTTCTTATTCGATTTCTTTTCTTTTCTTTCTTGCTCAAGCTCTTCTTTTTTTTTCTTTTCTTTCTTTTCTCTCTCTTCTTCTTTCTTATTCTGTGGAAGTGATGTATGGGGTGTAGAGAATGGGAGGGCTGGTAAGGCTAAACCCTTATTAGCTCATATAAATAAACATTCTTTCCCATTTTACCCTTACACTTTCTTAGAAATTTCATCTTTATTCTTTAATTCTTTACAAATACAATCCCATCTCCAATACATTCTCCATGAAATTTTTTTACATTTCACTCCCCACATTTCTTGCTAATTAGGGGTAGAATGGTCACTTTACCCCTATGAAAAATTCCTCTAGAAACTTCACAAGAAAATCAGCCAACTCTTCGCCTCGACGAAAAAATACAAAGCGTATGTCACTGCAGCAAAGTTTATTCTTCGCCCCGACGAAGTCTGTAATTCTCTATTTCGCCAAGCCTTCACAAAATTCAAGGCGTCCAAGCAACTTTAACAACATACCAATTTAACTAAGGGCCAACACACAACTTTAAAGGCAAATAAACATGAATAAGCTATATACCTCAAAGTGGGCGTTACACAGGTCAATCGGTCCAACCAGTTGGACCGATCGATTAGACCGATGACGTCAACGACAATTTTATTTTTTAAAAATTATTATTAATCCCTCAAATTTTAATATATTACAAAAATTCTCCTAAAAAAGTTCAAATTAGTCCCTAAAATTTTTATTTATTTCAAAGATGCCCCAAAAAAAATTACCAATTAATTCCTAAACTTTTGACATATCTCCAAAACACCCTTATAAAATTACAAATTAACCTTTATAATTTTGAAATATTATAAAAACCCCCTACGACCTGAACCGGACCGAAGAAGCTGCCAAGTCCCGGTCCGATTTTTAAAACAGAGAATTCAATCAAACACCACCACCTAAACCACCGACCTCCACTCTACAATACCCCTCTAACCCCGACACTTAATAGCCCCTCATTTGTTGACCATGACTCGCATATTGGGTTGAATTTGCCAACCAAACTCTGACTTATTCCGATGTCCAAAATTCAATCCAACACCACCCTTTGAACTACCAACCTCCACTCTACAAAAACCCTCTAACTCCAACATGTGGTAACCCCTCGTTTGCTGACGATCAAAATAGGGATTTTGTGAATAATGAAAAATGGTAACCTGGACCAGAGAGGCTACCGAGTCCCAATTGGGAGCTGTCAACAATCGCCACACTATGTAATATGAAATGGTGATTGATTCTGACCTAATACAACATGCTTCTAAGTTCTAATTCAATAACCCTCAGCACGCTTGTTGCATCTAAAACACGTGCCCCGCTAAGGAGCAGACCCACAAAATAAAAATCCTACAAACAAGTTGCAAAACTAGATATCTTTATTTGTCAAAACACTCAACTTTCACCACATAACAAAGATATTTGGCAACGGATCGATTAGATGAGGTTCTTTTTGGGTTATCTCCAACTTTGTCATGGTTGACAAACAAAGATGTGCATGACATAACAAAGGCTAAAATGACACCACGACCCAAATACAAAAAGTTTTCAGTCGTTAGTGATGAACTGCTTTGCTCAATAACCAATTAGGCCACCTTAATCAAACATAAATATGACCTCACCTCCAATAGAAACACAATGAAAGAAAACTAAATTCAAAAAGGGGTGTTGCACCAAATTAGTTTCAATTACATAAAGAAGCATCACATCTAAAACCCAACTGAAGGCTCGGAAGTACATGTATCCAACCAACCATTCTTCTATTACAATATAGTCATAAGGTCCTAAAAACAAATATAGCAAAACAACAATCCAACTGTCTCAAGCAAAAAGGAATTTTTAAAAAAAAAAAAAAAAAAATAGATAATATTCACCCCTGCATCCAGAATTGCCAGTCCGCAAATGATCTTTAATGGCTTCATGCCTACAATTCAAGAAAACAAGAGAAACTAAGAACAGAAAAAACCTAACAGCAAAAAGTGAATATAGTACCAAGGCATAAAAAAATGCACAGATCAAATTCTATGATGGTAAAAAAACCCAATGTAGTGAATTTGAGTGACCACAAATGGAGGGCAGGCTTATGCTGCTGGATCGACATACTTTTAAATTTAGAATTTCTACTGAGCACAGTTTGGTTCCTACAAATTGTAGAAAATTTGTAAAATGGGATGCTTTCTCACCTTGTTAGCAATGTTGTTGGATAGCCAATCCAGACCTTCTTAAAGACCCTCACCAGAGGTTGCACAGGTGCTTTGGATGTACCTGAAAAAACAGAAGCATATTAGAACTCATCCAAAACATGATGCTAACAAAATAACAGCAAAAAGCGGCCAATTTTACCAGTGACGCTGCCTGAGGGAGTGGAGGCCGAGTTTATCAGTAATCTCAGCAGCATTCATTGCATTTGGAAGATCCTGTTTGTTAGCGAATACCAGCAAGACAGCATCTCGCAACTCATCCTGAAACCAATGAGCTTAAGATCAACTAACCATTAAAATGCTTCAAACTCAGAGGATGCTAGCTAGATTAGTAAGGCAAACAAATATTGTTGTGTAAAGTTAGGAGAGGGATGTATCTTGCTGAGTAGCCCATGGGTCCATGAGCCTCTTAAACAAAAAGGAAAATGAAGTAGACAATGGCTACGCAGAAATATACAAGTTGTCCATATAACATATCTTTTTATACTGGACATTTAGAGTGAAAATCTTTGAAAACATCCAGTGTAGCCAGAAGACCAAAACAAATCAATCAGCTTTTGAGAGATTAAACAAGATTGGTGTTTTGAGGAGCCTTGGGAGAGTAAAGCAGCAAACGCCAATGGAAGCCACCTACTGACCTTATTCCTGAGCTACATTGGCGAACGGCCTCCTTAAATAGACCTCACCAATGAGGACTAAATTCATGCCAATGAACTCTAAATGAAACTCTTTATTATTAGTCTTTTTGATGTTTTTAAATATTCCTTGTTCAAATCCAGGTCGGTATAAGTTAAAATTTAAAAAATGAATGAACTTCAATATTCCTTCTACAACCCACCACAAGTCTAGCCTTATCATCAAAAGGACGGTTGAGATTTGAGAGGTGGTGGTCATAGTCATTGCAGATGGATAGATGGCATTAAGGCATATTCATAGATATACTTAAAAACCAGGAGGAGAGATGTAAAGGCTATGCATGCATCAATAGTGGGAGTCTTTTCCTCCTTGCTGTAAAATATAAGAAGAAAATAAAAGATATGTAGCAAGCATCTGTGGATTAGAATCAGAAATTAAATTGCTGGACTTTGGAAATGATACTAAGAGAAACTGCAAAATTAATTATTGGAGACTTCTGCTAAAAAATGTTCTTCATTTTAAGTCACGTTTTCCAGAATCAATTAAATTAAAGCGAATAATATATATCAAATCTATAGCCAATCGTATTAAGTATCTTACTGAATACGTATTTTTATAAACTGGCCAGTTATAGTAATATAATTAATCTTCCTCTTCTCCTTCATATCTGAGTTATGGTTCTTGATGAAAATATAGAAAGATTGATTAAGAACATGCTATTAATGACCAACTTAAAAATATTCGGCCTTCAGTACTAAGAAAAGCATATAAAAAGAGAAAAAGAAGCAAAAGGAGAAGGAATAATATTATATGATGAAAATGCAGTGAAGAGCATGGAGTTGTGACAGCACAAAATGAAATGCTGTAGTGTTCACAACACAAAACAAAGATTCTCAAATCTGAATCTGTTTGATTTTGAAGGTGATATGATGAAATGGTGTACCTAACAATTACCCTCCTAAACAAACAAAATCCTAATTAATTAATATCATATTCAATGTAATTATTTATGCGTTGTCAGGCTTGAATAATTTTCACACTGCCAAGAAGGTAAGCATTTAGCGAGTGCGGTGGCATGATTGAGATGGGGATATATTAATAAATAAATATATTAATAATTAATAACTATTTTCTGAAGAAAAGTATGTGATTGTGGTGAGAAGTAATGGTTTGAATTGTAATTGGGAGAGATTTACTGTTAGCTCTATAGCTTTATGGGGTCAATGTGTTCTTGGTACTGCTCTCTTTTCCTTTTCGGCTTTCTCAGTTTCTCTGCAGAATTCACCGCATCCCTTTAGTAAAGATGTTTTGGGCTCCAAAAACCCGTTAATTCCGTTGGTCTTGGGATTTTTTATTTATTAATTTTCCTTTTAAACTTTTGTAAAGCTTTAGAGACATTCATATATGTTCAGGCGTCAGATCGACTCAGTCACTCAGAGCCATAAACGACATGTAAAATTAAAGATATTCCCCATAAAAGAAAAAATAAATAAAGTCTCGAGCTCATTGACGGAGGATTGTGAGTTGGTTTTCAAATCGAATAATGCATAACTTTTCCTTTAGGAAAATTATCATATAAGCTTTTAAATAACTATTAATATCAATTGCAAAATATCCTGTTTTTATGACAACTGTATGTGATAATCGGATGGATCTGTAATGGTAGATTTATTTTAATTTTGGTCAACTAAATTAATCAATAAGATGGGACATAATATCATAATCACAGAAACGTCGGTCGTGCTCTTGGCTTAAGTGATAAGTGATTCTAATATATTAATAGAATAAAAATATCCCAACTATGAAAGCTACTGAGATCATCTGGGGCTACAGGTTAGCAAATCTCAACTCTTTCTTCAAATGTGACCAAAGCAAAGGTCCCTTAATATACATTAATCGTGGAATAAAGAAAAGCTGAAAATATCTTTCACCAGGTAAAATCATCCTCCTTGTATTTATTAACATTATCAAATTTAAAGGATAAACACAAAAAACATCATGCAGAATCAAATACAATCTTAAAGATAAAGTAAAATACAATAACTAATTAAGAAATCAAATAGCTTTGTGTTACTTTTGGCTCCAGCAATTAGATGTAAATTTTAAGGTAGGAGGATAAGAACTGTGTATGACGGTGTATTACTACTGTTTAAGTTACTGTGACCGACTAATAATTATATTTTAATTTTGTACTTGACTGATCTTTTCTTTTGAATGAAAGTAAGAGCTAGGTTCAGTGATACTTCACATACATGATTAAGCATAGTCAAACTGCTTCTGATCCTCAACAGGAATTATCCCTGGTAGTGGTAGGAAGACCTGGCGCTGGGAAGAAACATAAAATCCAAATTTTGCTAAGTTCCTGTTATATTTTTCTTGATGTTCTTGTAACATGAATAAATGTTAAGCGTATGTTGAGAACGACATTAGTTTTGTAGTGGGTGTGGATATTTTAATGGTTACTGTTTTATTTCAGGTGCAACCGACGCAGCAATTTTTATTGTCAGAGGGACCCAAATCCGAGTGATTGAAGAAAACGACTGAGATATATGCAGTTTAATTGAAAAGGAAGATACAGCCCCTTCCACATAAACCTTATTGGTAATTAGGAAAATTACAAAATTAAGAGATGTGTACCAAATCGAACTGAGGCTCAGCCTACCAAAATTAGAAATTTGGTAGAATGAGAGTCATGCAGTTGTTTGTGGAATGTAGTTCTCTCAAACTATTCCAGGGGTTTCTGTCCACGGGGACAAAGTCAAATTATTATTGCCTAACTTGATTGGACAGAGAAACTGCTTCTCCTTCCGAGGTTATTAGCGAGCTGGGACTCAGTGTGGTGCATAAACAACCAATCCCTCTTCATTGGAAAGCATGCCCTTCGAATTTTCTGATGCGTGTGGTTAATTCACAAGTGTGTGTGTTGAGAAATTAGTGATTATTTCTTTCTTTTTTAGGTTTATTTCATGATGGGAAACGATTGGGTTCAGAAACAGTAGTTTCCTAATGCACATAACGCAACAGAATCAACACGTCCAAAATCACCACCACATAATTACTATCCTGTACATATATTAAACAATAATACTTTATGTGCAAAAAATTTATAAAGATTTATGTAAAACGTGATGTGATCGGAGGTGAATTAAAAAAAAATGCAAAAAATTAAACCTCATATTATCTTCTATTCATTTTCGTCACATCATTTTGTACAAAAAAATCTTTGCAAATTTTTTTATACATGTAGTATTACCCAATTAAAAGAAAATTTCAATAACGTTTAGATTTAAGATTGTCTATGAGTACTAGAAATATCTCAACATGCAAATTAAATATTTTTTGACTAGGACACATCGCAACCATGTTTGGTGGAGGATTTAAGAGGCTGCTTTTTTTTTTTTTTGGAGAAAAAAAAAAAAAACAGAGAGAGCTAGAGAGAGAGAGAGACGAAGAGGTATAACTTATATGCAGTAGGGGAAATAGACTAAGCAGCACCATAGTTTAAATAAAGGAAACTCCCTCTGGTTTAAAGAAACAAAACCTTCAGAGTATTTCCTAAACAGAACAAGTTTTTTTGTAAATTAGCTGCAGTGCTTAGAAAAGAGAAAAACTATTTTAGTCGGTGAAAATTTCAGTCTCATGTTCTAAAAGTTGACGTTTTGATACAAGATTTTTGGAAATGGCATTTATTCTCATAAATTCAACAACTATTACACAAATATAACTAATGAAGGAATATTGACAATAAAGTATAAACAATAACAGCATTTTCCCAACAACTTATCCCAAATTCATATCATAAGTATTGTAATTTGTTATCCTTTGTGGTATTGACATGTATAAAATATGATGTATTGAACGATATGTTAATACACATATATTGATGCATCATTTGGAATGTAAAATTTTGATAATGTTTGGGATGAGTGGCATACTCATGTATAAATACCTTTAATATAACCTCCATTATTTATTTTGAGATTTAATTGAGATGATTTGTTTAAAAGATTCATGTTTTGCCTAGTAATCAAACAATTTTGGAAAAAAATTCATGTTGATTTTTTTATTTGGAAAGATAAGAATTTAATTTCGTTATATTTAAGGGTATTTGAGTTTTTTGACATAATTTTTAATGGTTTTAAGAGCTGGGCATTTGGGACCGGGCCAAAAGCCCAGCTCCAAAACGGTCCTAGGACCGGTCTCGAGAGGACCAGACTAGGAGGCCTGTCCCAAAACAGGACTAGGCCTAAGGAGGAGGGCCGAGCCCTCCACTAGGCCCTCCTCCAATTCCCAGGCCTGAGCCCAAAAAATTTATATTTTTTCAATATAGTCTCCTGCCAAATTCATAAAACCCCCTGTTAATTTGAAAATAAATAAAATTAAGAGGCTAAAATAAAATTTTACAAATTTATAAAAAAAAAAATCTTCCATGTCTAAAAATTTATAAATTTTACCCTAAAAAACCCTCATAAAATTTCATTTTGCCCCAAAATATAAAAAAATTGAGGGGGGAAAAATAATTTTCCAAGCCCCATGGGACTGGCCTAGGACCGGTCCTGGGCCCATAGGACCAGTCCCTACCAGGCGTAAGGCCTGGTCCGGGTCCTAATTTTTCTCATGGGCCTGGGACCGATCCTAGGCCCATGAGTGACTGGTCCCATTTGGGACCAGTCCAAAGGGACCAGTCCCAAACGAGCCCAGGCCTGGGCCTGCTTGGGACCGGTCCCTGCCCACCTCTAGGTTTTACTAATGGATTTTAACAATAAGGGGGTAAATGTCACTATTTTCTAGAATATGGGGACTATAATATTTTACCATCGTAAGAACTAAAATTTCCATTAACTCCCACAAAAGCACATGACATGATTGTGGAATTCTAACTCAACTAATGTCAAGGCCTTGAAGTTGAAACCGGGTAAATCCTCTCAATGGTCATCCCTATTAGCAATCCAAGTGGATCGAACTTAGGACTTCTTGAGTAACACCCAAGAATCCTAGTTGACCACAGGGCCACCCAGTAGTGGTTTGTTCGTTTATTTTATCATTGAGACAAAAACTCATAACCTAAAACTACAGACATAGGGATATTATTAGTTAGGGTACAAACTTTTCAAATTTTATTAGAAAGACATAAGTTACAAATTTTCAATTAAAGACAGTAATAGTTACTTAGGGTTAGATTAGCTTTTATAAGGGTAAATGCGTAATTGAACAAATTTATTTTTTACAAATAAAAATTAAAAATAAAAAACACTAAACGAAAAAGAAAACTAGAAAATGTTTAATTATATTTTTTATAAAATTAGAAAACAACCAAAGATAAAAATAAAAAAAATAAAAATAAAAAAAAGCTTATTATATTTTTCTTAATTTTTATTTTATTTTTTGATATCCCTAAAAAAAATTGGTCTTAGTCTTTTTTTCTTTTTTTTTTTTTTAATTTTTAAATTATTGTAAGAGCTAAAACTAACTTCCAAAAAAGAGAAAAGAAAAAATCAAAGGCATTTAAGTTATTTTATCATTTTTGTTGAAGTTAACAGTAAATTAGATGTCCCTTAATTAAACATCTCTTAATTAAACAATTGGGACTTCGGTCTTTCCATTGAAAAAGGCTAAAAATTAATACCTTAATTGATAATTTCTTCTATTAATCATTAAATAAAAATAAAGGTTAAAAATAGGTCAAATTCATAAGAGTTCTCCATACACGTAATGAGTTATCTAACTATGACTATGATGAGAAAATGGGTGACCACTTTTAGTTATGACAAATTTTGCTTAACTATTTGTAATAATTGCATGGGGTAATTTTTATGTTGATTGAAGTTAGGAATCCAAGTAAAAGAACACTTTGCAATAAAATACCAAACATGTTTTTCACTACTTGCGTACAAGAAAATAATTTGTTAAAACTATAGATTAAATTTAGCAATGGACTCCAACAAACCAATAAATAAAATTGTATACAACTGTCAACCATATTTTTAAAACCAGACCCGTTAAGGCACTCGATAAGGCCATCGGGTCCTGGGTTGACCACTCCGACCAGTTAAACCGACGGCCTAATTGGTCATCCAAAAAGTTTAAATCTTGCAAAACACCCCTAAAATTATCAACCCTACAGGTTTAAAATCTAGCAAATTTACCCTTGTGATCTGTTTGCGTTTTGACTTTTCTGACAAAATCGTGGCCAAAATTCAATCTAACACCACCACCTGAACACCCTTCTCACTTTATAAACCCCTCTAACCCCAAAACTTAGTAGCCCCCTATTTGTCGGCTATAGTCATGTATACTGTCGCGATTTGGTTGATTTTCCCAACCCAATTCCAAGTGATTCCGATGTTCAACATTCATCCTTGTTTAAAACTCGGATCAGGGGCAACCCGTTTACTGCCCGGGTCACGGGTTGTAATAACTTCTTTCCTACTAGCAGCTTAGAAAAATATGCTATGAAAACATGCATACTTACTAAATGAAAAGTAGATGGACCCAAATTTTTCTTTACAACATATAATTCTTTACATATATCAAAAATAACATATACAAGAGCTTTTACAATGGTGCCATTCTCTCTGCTTCTTGACGTCATCCAACCGTCTCTCACATTTTCTTGCAAAACATGGAAAACGAGATAAGCACAATGTTCAATAAGCAAATCATCTACTCTTTCCATCCCCACGACTTATTTGAGTTCTTTCCTTACTCTATTTTTTTCTTCTTTATTTTCTCTTTTCTTCATTGTTTCTAGTTCTCACTATTCTTTTTTTCTTTCTAACTCTCTCTATTTCTTTTCTCTCTATTCTTTCTTCTTTTTGTTCTTTCTTTCTTTTTTATTCACTAACCATGATGAAAATCATGATAACATGCATGAATGACATGCATATGCAGTAATGCATTTTTTTTTTTCTTTCTTTCTTATTCGATTTCTTTTCTTTTCTTTCTTGCTCAAGCTCTTCTTTTTTTTTCTTTCTTTCTTTTCTCTCTTTTTTCTTATTCTGTGGAAGTGATGTATGGGGTGTAGAGAATGGGAGGCTGGTAAGGCTAAACCCTTATAGCTCATATAAATAAACATTCTTTCCCATTTTACCCTTACACTTTCTTAGAAATTTCATCTTTATCTTTAATTCTTTACAAATACAACCCATCTCAATACATTCTCCATGAAATTTTTTACATTTCACTCCCACATTTTTTTTTTTTTTGGTGAAATGATATTCACTTTATATTATTATTGATGTGATTTGATGATTATATTAATATAATCGCTTATTATTATTAGTTTATTTAAACACTTTTATAATCACTTATTATCTCACCCCCTTTCCCTTTGGTTAAAAACAAAGTTGTAGAAAGTTCTTACCTTCAAGGTTCCAGTCTGACTCTGATCCCTTTATTTTTATTTTTATTTTTACAGAAGAATCGATGTGGTGGCAAAGCGTCTCGAAGGTTGAAATGAACAAGAATTATAATCTCTTTAAGACCTAGGAATGTCCTCTATATTTAATGACAAACAAGGGGAAGCTATACGGAATTTCTTATAATTATATATATATTTATATTAGACAAAACTTACACATTCTTGTAGACATTTAAGAAACTTAGATCAAACACATTACCAAGAGTCATACCATACTGGCTTTGTATGAACTCTCGCAACAAAGAAAGGCCAAGTAGCCTAAAAAAAGTATATATGCATCTGCTAGTAGTACACCAACAATTTAAACGCTCTCTTCAAATCAAGCGACTTTTCAAGCGGCTGAGGGAGCCGGAATGTAAGAAATGGCAGGTTCCGGCATAGTAGAGATGATGGATGCCCTTGAATACGTCTCTTCTTCAGGAGCAGGATTTTCTGCCTTGAAATCAAGAGACTCATCATTATATATATCCCACCATTTTTCCACTAACACCTTGATGTCCTCTCTGTCCATATTAACTTCCTTACCAGTATACCTCCAGGGCTTTGAACCCTATTTTAGTTTACAAAAAAGAAAATCAAAGGAGGTTAAGAGTCTGAAATAAAAGGATTCTTTAAAAAGAATTGTATAATTTGAAGGCAAAAGAGTACTTACAGCAGCACAATAGTGCACCACCTTAACTTTCTCAAGCTCCACATTCTCAGGGTGGCGCCATAACATAGCGAGAACCAAGTTGTAGGCCAGTGGAATAGGTTTGTACACCTTTTGGAAGAACATGTTCAAGAAATCCTGTCAAACCCATACAATAAAAAGATGAATATAATAAAATCATAAAAACCTCTGAAAGAAAGTCCATGGTTATATTATATCTTTGAAGATCTCTAGAGATATATTTAAGTTCGAAATTAATTATTGAACTCACTTGCTCAGCAAAGGGTGTTGGTGGAGTGATCTGAAGAGTCTCGAGAAGATTTTCATAGGTTAAACGGCTAGGCTCGAACACAAACATTCCGGCATTAAAGTACAAAGGAGGAGGAGATCCCATCTTGGCAGGCCATGTAACTTTATCTGGGCACTGCTGGCAATACCCAATAGAGAATTGGGGCGAGTGGCTCCATGTCTTCTCGCAGAAGCAGTCCATTACGGCGTAGAAATACCCGTCTGCCATGTCGAAAAGATTGTCAATATTCTCGAACACTTGAATATCGGCATCCAAGTATATCATCTTGCTGTACTCCTCGAACTGTAAACATAGATAAACCTAACTATATCAAAATTCATAATATCCAGAACTGCCCCGTTTAATAAAACAACGAGTCTTAAATTCACAATTTTGTTCGCTAGGGACAAAAAATATTGGGGTCAACCAACGATCGATTGAGAATATGCATGGTCAAATCGAAAACTTGTGAGGTTCGTGCATGTGTGCCAACCAATCGTTTAGTAAATAATCTTACTTTTATATAAATATTTGTTCACAATAACAACAAATGGATTTAGATTTTTATGCTCTCCTGTCTATACCCATGTAACCCATCTCGGCCGATAAAATCCCAGTTATATGAATTTTCGATATATAAATAACGTACGGTTAACCAAGTTATGAATTACATCTTGATGGGATTTTTTATTGTAGTAAAATATATACGAACTTATGCTGAAAAAGAGAAGTATTAAGTATATGTGCTTAATTTCCAAATAAAAAACACGATGATGAGGATTTTGTTTTGATAGAGACCTAAAAGAGTAGCTTTGTAATTCTTTATACACAGTATATACTCGTGTGTATGGTGTTAAGGTTCACAAAAAAAAAAAAAGTGAGAATATTAATATAAGAGAATATCATGTATATTACTTACATTCCATATGCGAAGCTTGGAATAGTTGATGACATAGTAAGCCATGGCAAATTGAATCTGATTTTGTGGGGGATAAATAGGCTCGATTTCCTGAACGATGCATCCCTGAGACCTTAAGATCTCACGGTGCTCTTCGGGGACATCAGGCAAAATTGCAACAACTAGAGGGTATTCACTTTTTGCCTTGCGCAAACCCTTAGCCAACCCAACCACTCCTTTAACATAATCGCCATTGCCGGCTAAAAATGTCACGTAGGCCCTTTTTGAATAGCCCGTGTTCAGTGTAGAAATCTTGCCGCTGCCCGAGAAGACATCTACAGGAATTTCTGGGGCCATCACGTTGATTTTTGTTTGTTTTAAGGTTATTGAATGCTTTTGAGATGGCTGGAAAATGTTGAGAGATTAAACAAGATTGGTGTTTTGAGGAGCCTTGGGAAAGTAAAGCAGCAAACACCAATGGAAGCCACCTACTGACCTTTATTCCTGAGCTACATTGGCGAACTTGGCCTCCTTAAATAGACCTCACCAAATGAGGACTAAATTCATGCCAAATGAACTCTAAATGAAACTCTTTATTATATAGTCTTTTTGATGTTTTTAAATATTCCTTGTTTAAATCCAGGTCGGTATAAGTTAAAATTTAAAAAAAATGAAGGAACGTCAATGTTCCTTCTACAACCCACCACAAGTCTAGCCTTATCATCAAAATGGACGGTTGAGATTTGAGAGGTGGTGGTCATAGTCAATTGCAGATGGATAGATGGCATTAAGGCATATTCATAGATATACTTAAAAACCAGAAGGAGAGATGTAAAGGCTATGCATGCATCAATAGTGGGAGTCATTTTCCTCCTTGCTGTAAAATATAAAGAAGAAAATAAAAGATATGTAGCAAGCATCTGTGGATTAGAATCAGAAATTAAATTGCTGGCTTTACGTGGACCTTTGGAAATGATACTAAGAGAAATTGCCAAAATTAATTATTGGAGACTTCTGCTAAAAAATGTTCTTCATTTTAAGTCACGTTTTCCAGAATCAATTAAATTAAAGCGAATAATATATATCAAAATCTATAGCCAATCGTATTAAGTATCTTACTGAATACGTATTTTTATATAACTGGCCAGTTATAGTAATATAATTAATCTTCCTCTTCTCCTTCATATCTGAGTTATGGTTCTTGATGAAAATATAGAAAGATTGATTAAGAACATGCTATTAATGACCAACTTAAAAATATTCGGCCTTCAGTACTAAGAAAAGCATATATAAAAAGAGAAAAAGAAGCAAAAGGAGAAGGAATAATATTATATCGATGAAAATGCAGTGAAGAGCATGGAGTTGTGACAGCACAAAATGAAAATGCTGTAGTGTTCACAACACCAAAAACAAAGATTCTCAAATCTGAATCTGTTTGATTTTGAAGGTGATATGATGAAAATGGTGTACCTAACAATTACCCTCCCAAACAAACAAAATCCTTAATTAATTAATTATCATATTCAATGTAATTATTTATGCGTTGTCAGGCTTGAATAATTCTTCACACTGCCAAGAAGGTAAGCATTTAGCGAGTGCGGTGGCATGATTGAGATGGGGATATATATAATTAAATAAATATATTAATAATTAATAACTATTTTCTCAAGAAAAGTATGTGATTGTGGTGAAGAAGAAGTAATGGTTTTGAATTGTAATTGGGAGAGATTTACTGTTAGCTCTATAGCTTTATGGGGTTCAATGTGTTCTTCTGGTACTGCTTCCTCCTTTTCCTTTTCGGCTTTCTCAGTTTCTCTGCAGAATTCACCGCATCCCTTTAGTAAAATGGATGTTTTGGGCTCCACAAAACCCGTTAATTCCGTTGGTCTTGGGATTTTTTTTATTTATTAATTTTCCTTTTAAACTTTTGTAAAGCTTTAAAGATATTCATATATGTACCGGGTCAGACCAGACTCAGTCACTCAGAGCCATAAATGACATGTAAAATTAAAGATAAAAAGAAAAAATAAATAAAGCCTCGAGCTCATTGATGGAGGATTGTGAATTGGTTTTCAAATTCTGAATAATGCATATCTTTTCCTTTGAGGAAAATATATTCATATAAGCTTTTAAATAACTATTAATATCATTACAAAATTGCAAAATATCGTGTTTTAATGACAACTGTATGTGACAACCATGGTGGATCCTGTAATGGTAGATTTATTTTTAATTTTGGTCAACTAAATTAATCAATAAGATGGGACATAATATCATAATCACATAAGCTTTGAGAAACGTCGGTCGCGCTCTTGGCTTAAGTGATAATGTGATTCATAATATATATTAATAGAATAAAAATATCCCAACTAAGAAAGCTACAGGTATAGCAAATCTCAACTCTGTCTTCAAATGTGACCAAAGCAAAATATAGATTAATTGTGGAATAAAGAAAAGCTGAAAATATCTTTCACCAGGTAAAAGTCATCCTCCTTGCATATATTAACATTATCAAAATTTTAAAGGATAAACACAAAAAGCATCATGCATGAATCAAATACAAATCTTAAAAGATAAAGTAAAAATACAATTAACTAATTAAGAAATCAAATAGCTTTTGTGTTACTTTTGCCTCAGCAAATTAGATGTTAATATTTTAAGGTAGGAGGATAAGAACTGTGTATGACATTGACGGTGTAAGTTACTGTGACCGACTAATTAATTATATTTTTAAGATTGTCATTGATAATCTACTTGACTTGATCTTTTCTTTTGCAATGATACCTTACATACATTGTCAAACTGCTTCTGATCAGGAATTATCCCTGGTAGTGGTAGGAAGACCTGCGGCTGGGAGGCCATTGCCGCTTATCTAATTTTGTCTACACTCTCTCATTATGTGATGCATGTTAATTTAGTATTATATATATTATTTATCATTTATCAAAATTAATTATTTTAAATGTCATCACATTTGTTGATGTGTGATTTTGACACTAACGAAACGCATGTGTGAGATGCTGAGCTGGTCCAGAAGATACACGTGAAAGCAAAAGAATCGAGAGCAAATACAGTGAGAAAGGAGTTTTAAAATGGTTCGGATGCTAAGGAAGCAAGTCCTACGTCCACTGATGTTTGTATTAATGATAAGGGTCCGGTCGCTTTAGCCAACTGACTTTACAATGATAATACAAGGTATCAAATGTTGTATGTTCTAGAGAGAGGGTAGCTAATCTCTCAAATGAGAGGAGAGCTCCCAATTTATAGTGGGATGGATTAAGGTTATCATTATTGAATTTGTGAGTTGGTGGGATTATCCATGCAAATCCTTCTTTATGTCACATTGCCCACCTTCTAGAGTAATTCACGCGATTTGCTGCAGGGATTGGACACGTGGACATCCTCTAGCCTTTTTTCAGTCTGGCGCACACCCACTGTACTAACAGGAGTGTGCTGCTTGCATCATCACGCGACGCGGCTGTGCCAGAATGTCAGCGGACTCTTCTCGAGGTCTGACCTTTCGCACTTAACTAAGTGCCACGTCAACCCTATTTTCCCAGGCATAACAGAAGTCCCCTAGTTTTTAAGGTTTGAGAATCGAACCTTGGAAACTATAAATGCCTCGATTTGGTGTCCGAAGAGATGCTGGTCGCTACGACCTGTTTGTAAAGGAGATCGAGACACTCTCAGGTAGTTGAGGATCTGTGACCTCGTGGCCAGCGACCTGGCCTCGGGTACTCGATGCTAGTGGTGACCCCGACCTGAGGAGATTCTCGACCTGTTCTCACTTGGTAACTTTTTAGGACGAATAGCCATGCTGCTTCGCAGCAGGCGTCACATCACTTCGCAATTGTTGCAGCCCGAACAATCAGGTCGCCTCGCGATCGTTGCAAGATGGTCGAGCAATCGGGTCGCTTCACGACTGATGAGGTTCGAAGAGTCGCATCGCCTCGTGACTAGCGACGAAAAATGTTGCTGGTAACGACTTCTTCAGATATCTGTTGCACCTTTAGCTGTGAGCGCATTAAATGAAATGCTCTTTATTCTGACAGACATGTCCTTTGCGCAATAAGTATCACCTATGCACATTAAATGCGAAACATGTTGAAACGACATTCCTTATCAGGGCATTGAATGCGACAGTGGGGGCATTGAATGCGACAGTGGGCGTATTAAATGCGGAAAAGGGAAACCGTGCTGTCGCTTGAGCGTTTCAACGGGAGGGGGTGACGGTCTGGTTTCCTAAGGCGTGATGGTCACTCTTCCTCGTTGATTCGTGACACATGGTCGCGATCAATAGTCAGATGCACTTTTCGCTCAAACGTCGTTTGATTTCGGGAAACCAAAGCGCCACTTCCTCCATTATAAAAACCCCAAACCTTCTTCAGGTGAAGCCACAACATTTTCATTTTCAGAGAACAAGAAACCTTTGCCGTTCTTGATTCCTTGCTTTTCAGAGCGGCGTTTATTTGATATCTGGAACAGAAGAGTCAATCCTTCTCATTTTCAAAGGTATAGATGACTTCCTTTTTATCTTTAATGTCTTTAACTTTTGACAGTCATTGTGCGATGGCTGTCCGTTGGTAGCTCATCGGAGATGACATGTTCTTCGTCGGGTTGGAGCCGCTGAAGGCTCTAAGTATACTTGTTAGGGTTTTTATGGGTTTAAAGAGGAAAACTTTTCACCCACGTCATCGTACGAAAATGTACGAAGACTGAATGGTACCCTTTTGTCACTTCTGCAGATTGCAAAATGGACCTCCCAACGACCAGAGCCGAGGAAGGGGCTAACTTGCCCATAGAGGGTGCTTTCGCAGACCCCCCTCAAGAAATTTACTTGGCGCTTACCGCTGACGAGCTGCGAAGGGTAGTTAGCCAGTTCGCTGTCAGGGTAGATGACTTCCACGAGGTGGCATATACTGCCCGGGATCCACCACGTGGGTTCGCTGTGATCTCCGAAGATATCTTTAAGGGTGAGGGATTGATTCCTTTCCACCCTTTCACCAGGTCGGTCCTCGATCATTTCGGGATCGCACCGATGCAGCTTACCCCGAACGCGTACATGATCGCCATTGCCATGTACATCACGTGTCGGGAGAATGGACTGGGCGAGCTAACCGCGGTTGAGCTCGGCTGCTCGTATTTCTTAAAAAGGAGCAAGGACAAGGATTCCTTATACTTGTCCAGACGAAACACAATACAGGCTGGGATACATAACTATCCGAGCAATGCAGGAGCATACGATACAAAGTTTTTCTTTTTCCGTTATGACGGCATTAGCCGTTTCCAGGATCCGAGTAGGTTCTGTTTCCTTTTGAGCTCAGTTCGATTTTTGCTTTTTGCTAACGAGCCGTTTGCTTTCCTTGACAGTTAACAGAACGACCAGTCTAAACCTGCTCGTAGACCCAGACAGGATTGTAGCATTTGGCTTTCTACCCAGAGAGAGACACGACGCAAGGTTGCTCATGACAACCGAGAACTTACAGAGGTACGGCTTTTTCAACGAGTCTGCAGCGTTAGAGCCCCCACCGAGTAAGTTTCGACTGTCCTTTTGTTACATTTTTCTTTTGTAGCGAACTGTTTTACTAACGTTCACATGCAGCAACCATGCCTCCCCGAGTGTCCAAGTCGCCGCGAGCAAGACAGTTTTCTTTTCCCCAGAGGCGAACCACAAGACCCGTTGGAGCTGATCCCAGTGATCCCTCAGTCAAAGCACAGGTGGGTGCTCCAGCCCGACCTGCTGAAGTTCCTCCACCCGCTGCTCGCCCGAAGTAAAAGACAACAGCTTTGAGGCCCAAAAAGAGGTGGCAAATCCGGACCGAGGAGACGGAGTCTAAGGGGGAAAGTATGGGCATTCAGCCCGAGAGGTCGCAGCCTTACCGAGTGCTCGGCTCGGGAGGGCCACCTAAGAGCGCGACCAGCATTTCCATTGGTCAGCTGTCGCGACCTGCGACCGTAGTCCCTAGGAGGAGGTCGGGCAAAGAACCCGCGGGTCAGGCTCCACTTGCCGAGGGCGTCGACACACCTGTGCTAGAGTCAATGGCCCATCTCCCGGACCACCTGCAGCCGGTGGTCCTAACACTCCTGGAATGTAGGCTCGCGGAGTCGTTTGAGCAGTTTCTGACATCCAGTTCTGCCGAGCTCCTGTCCACATCGTTCCAACTGTTTAGCCAGGTAAATGAGCTGTCTTGGTCGGGGACCTTTATTCCTTAAAGGCAAATATGCTAACTCTTTATCTTATCGTGCAAGCTTGGCTTTCCCTGAACATGTCTTAGCAGAAGGCCCAGCTGGGGTCTACTGAGCAATTGGTCGAGTTGTGGGGGGAGAATGCCCAGCTCGTGCAGGACCTGGAGGCCACACAAGCTGACAGAGATTCGTCCATTACTCAAGCAGACCAATTCATGTCTGAAAGGGATGCTGCTCACCGCACCGTGGACTTCCAGAAGACTGAACTGGACAAGTGTGGCGAGGAGGTGAAGGAGCTCCAGCGGACTGTGGCTAGGCTTTCCAGGGAGGCTGGAGAGAAGGATCAAGCACTGTAGAATTCCTCTAAACGAGCTATGCAGGCTAAACAGGAAAGGGCCAACCTATGGGAGGCTACTGAAAGGCAGCGAACAGAGCTCGAGGCCGCGTTGCCTCGCTAACCGCGGAGATGGAAAGGCAGGAGGCGGAAACGGAGAACAGGGCTACGGACTGGACGATCAGGTCCATCTTCGCTCTTCAGGTGAAGAACCCTGAGATGGATCTGTCCGATCTTCCCAGCGAGTACCGGGATGAACTGGCTGCTTTAGCCCAGGCTGAGGCTAAAGAGACAGCTCAGGTGCCTGATCTGGAAGATCATCCAGAGTATGTCCCCGAGGTGGTTTCGCTTAAACAGGAGGAACAGGAAGTCGGCGACCAGCCTAGGATCATAGAGGTCGCTCCTCTGGGGCTTGGGAATGAGGATCAGTGATTCGTCCTTGTAGCCCTTATCCTACTTTATGTTCCCCCCCCCCCCCCCCCCCCCCCCCCCCCCCCCCCCCCCCCTCCCCTTCTTTTTATGATGAATAAAAGTCGCTTTGAGTAATTTTTCAGCGTGCATAGGAATTTTGAGTACCTTCTATTGCATATGAGATCGCATAGTAGTTGCTTACAATTACATTGGAATAAGTCTATGCGAACATAATTCTACATTCTATGCGAGCAGAATTGGATATACAAAGCGATTACAAAAAGAACTAAATTACGTTCGCTATTTACAAAAGCTTGCGAAAAATAAAAGTTTACAAGGAAACTGAGTTCGGAATTACTGATAGTAAGGTTGTACATGCTCAGCGTTCCAAACTCGCGATACCACGGAACCATTCAGCCTTTTGAGGTGGTAAGTCCCCACGGAACCATTCAGCCTTTTGAGGTGGTAAGTCCCCGGTCTTATCACTTTGGCAATGCGGTATGTGCCCTCCCAATTTGGTCCCAAAACTCCGGCACTTGGTTCTCTAGTACCGAGAAAAACCTCTTTCAATACAGGTCATTGACCTGGAAGTCTCTTCGTCTGACCTTAGAATCAAAGAACATTTTCGCGGTTTTGCTGATAGGCTGCTATTCTTAGCGAAGCCTTGCTACGACGTTCTTCAACAAGGTCCAGACTTGCGCGCATAAGCGCTTCGTTGTCTGCTTCATTGTAAAGGTCCCTTTGAAGTGAGCCGGTTCCTACCTCCACATGGATCATTGCTTCGTAGCCATAGGATCATTGCTTCACAGCCATATGCTAGCAAAAAGGGAGTTTCCGAGGTAGAGGTTCTCGGGGTTGTTCTGTACGCCCACAGGACTTTAGGAAGGTCGTCGGCCCAGTTTCCCTTGGCTACGCCAAGTTTGGCCTTCAGAGTGTGCTTGATGGTTTTGTTGACGGCTTCAACTTGACCACTTGCTTGTGGTCTCGCGACAGAGGCAATTTTTTTATGGATACCCAACTCGTCGCAAAACTACTTGAACTCCTCGTTGTCAAACCGTTTACCATTATCTGAGATGAAGGTATGAGGAATCCCATAACGGCACACGATGTTCTTGAAGACGAAGTCCTTGAGCTTTCTGGTCGTGATCGCGGCTAATGGCTCGGCTTCGACCCATTGGGTGAAGTAATCCACCGCGACCATGGCATATTTCACTCCCTCTTTACCAGCCGACATGGGGCCGATGAGATCGATCCCCCACATAGAGAACGGCCAGGGGCTGGTCATAGTCGTCAGTTGGTGAGAGGGAGCTCGCGGTATGTTCGTGAACCGCTGGCACTTATCACACCTTTTGACAAAGTTGTAGATGTCTTTCTGGATCAGGGGCCAATGGTACCCTTGGCGAACAACTTTGTTGGCAAGAGATCATGCGGCGGTGTGATTACCGCAGATCCCTTCATGTATCTCCCTCATGATATAATCCGTCTCTTCGTTATTTACACATCAGAGGAGAAGGCGCTGAACCCTCGCCTGTACAACTGATCTCTGATGAGGGTGTAACGGACAGATCTTGTTCGTAAAATCCTTGCCTCGACCTTGTCGTCAAGCAAGGTCCCATCTTTGAGATACCGAATAATGGGGGTCATCCATGAATCTGAATCTATTACATTCACGGCCTATTTGATTGGGCTGATACTAGGGATCTTGATTAATCGAACAGGAATGCTCTTCGGTGCATCCGACTCCAATGATGAGGCTATTCTTGCCAAGGCGTCTGCCATAGAATTGCTATCTCTAGGAATTTGAGTGATCGTAAAGTGCTTGAACAGCTCGAGTGCGGCTTTAGCTTTCTTTAGATAATTGATCATGTTATCTTCCTTGGCTTGGTACTCTCCCAAAATCTGGTTAATGACCAGCATGGAGTTACTATGGACGTTGATCGCGGTTGCGTCCATTTCCCTGGCCAACCTTAGTTCAGTGAGCAGAGCTTCATACTCGGCCTCATTATTGGTTGCTTTGAAATCGAACCGGAGAATGCCATGAATGCGAGCCCTTTTGGGACTCAACAAGAGAAGACCTGCCCCGGCCCTCTTTCTGTTCAATAATCCATCGACGTAGAGGGTCCAGGTCGAGAGATTTTGAACAGTTTCCTAGATGACTTCGTTGGGCTATTCCGACTCGTTCGCTGGATGATGCGAGAACTCTGATATGAAGTCGGTAACAGCCTGCCCTTTAATAGTTGCTCTCGGTTTGTAATGGAGATCGAACTGACTGAGTTTCATGGCCCATTTGAGTAATTTACCCGACGCCTCTGGTTTTTAGATGACCTGCCTGAGCGGGTAATTAGTCAATACGTGAACTGTATGGGCATGGAAGTAAGGTCGCAACTTTCGGGAAGCGATCAGCAGGGCATAGCCTAATCGCTCCATTTTCAAATACCGCATCTCGGCATCCAACAGATGCTTGCTCGTGTAATATACTGGCCATTACATTATGTTCTCTTCCCGAACTAAAGCTGCACTGACCTCAAACTACGAGACGGACAGGTACAAAAAAATGATCTCTTGTAGGAGAGGTTTGGACAGAAGTGGTGGCTTCTCGAGGTGTTCCTTTATTCTCTAAAAGGCCTGTTCGCACTCGGGAGTCCATTCAAACTTCTTATTGGCCCTGAGTACATTGAAGAATGGCAAGTAGCGATCTGTTAGCCTCGATATGAAGCGACTTAGAGCCATTATACGCCTGTTCAGGCTCATGACCTGTTTTTTGTTGGTCGGGCTCTTCATATCAAGGAGAGCTTGGATTTTTTCGGGGTTGATCTTAATTCCCCGCTGGTTAACCATGTACCCTAAGAACTTTCCCGAGGATACTCCGAATGAACATTTGAGGGGGTTCAACTTTATTCGGTACTGTCGGAGGGTGTCGAACATCTCAGCGAGATGTGCTACGTGATCTGAAGCGAGATGTGCTACGTGATCTGAAGCGACATGCGACTTGACCAGCATGTCATCTACGTAGATCTCCATGGATCTGCCTATCTGTTCGGAGAACATCCGGTTAACCAGTAGCTGGTAAGTTGCACCAGCGTTCTTGAGGCCGAAGGGCATAACTTTGTAGCAGTATAGTCCTTGGTCTGTAACAAAAGATGTATGTTCTTCGTCTGGTACGTATATCAGAATTTGATTGTATCTCGAGTACGCGTCCATGAAACTCAACAGCTCATGCCCTGAGGTGGCATCCACGAGCTGGTCGATCATTAGTAGGGAAAAACTATCTTTCGGACATGTCTTGTTGAGGTCAGTGAAGTCGACGCATGTCCGCCATTTGCCATTAGGCTTCTTTACTAGAACTGGGTTGGCAACCCAGGTTGGATAGAGTGCTTCTCGGATGGATCCATTTCGGATGAGGCTATCCACCTCAAGCTTCAAGGAAGCATACTGCTCCGGATCCATCGCTTTCCTCTTTTGGTGAACTGGCTTGGCTTCATTGTCGATGTTTAATGTATGGCAAATAACATTCGGGCTGATCTCGACCATATCTGCGTGCGACCATGCGAACACATCAATGTTTTCCTTGAGGAAGCTGGTCAGTTCGGTAGCGAGCTGGGGATTGAGATTTTTACCGATCCTTAACACCCTGTTTAGTTCGTTCTGGTCGACCAATACTTCAGTTAGGTCCTCAACTGGCCCACTGGAAGGGCAGTCCTGAATGCGAGGATCTATATTATCCTCGGCTGGGTCAAGCTGTGGCTCGATCCGGCTGATCGCCATTGCCTGGTTGTGATTGCCACACGAGGTGCCTTTGCCTTTGCACGCCATCTGCACTGCTTTCACATAGCAATCACGAGATGCGCACTAAGACCCGCTAACTTCCCCAATCCCCGTCGGGGTGGGGAACTTCATCTTCAGATGGTATATTGAAGTGACTACCTTGAAGTGTCTCAGCAGAGGTCGCCCCAGGATTCCATTAAAGGCGGATGGACAATCCACTACCAAGAACTCAATTACCTTGGTCACCTCGTCAAAGTCACCTAGCGTGACTAGGAGTGAGATCGTTCCCTTGGGGAGCAGGTGGTCTCCTATGAAGCCATATAAAGGGAACGAGGCAAGCTTCAGGTCGGCCTCATCCAAATTCATTCTTTCGAAAGTTGAAGCGAACAAGATGTTCATAGCACTTCCGTTATCCACTAACATTCTATAGATATTATGGCGCCCTATGAGGGGCGTGATTACAAGAGCATCATCGTGAGGATGATGTAGTTGGGCCGCATCTTTTTCGGAGAAGGAAATTTCCTCCTCCCGGCGAACCTTTTGTGGTCGTTGTGCCACGCTCATCATTCTGATGGGGTCGTGATGTGCCTCGCAAGCATACCTTTCTTGAGCACCTCGTGAGTTCCCCGCGAAGTACAATCCCCCGAAGATTAAATTGAGGGTGTACACTCCTTTCTGATCAAAACGCTTCTTACTTGGCTCCCCCTGATTTTTCTCTTGTGAGGGAGCAGAGTCATCAATATACTCCTTGAAATGTCCCTACTTGATGAGGTTTTCGATCGCCTGCTTGAGAGCTCAGCATTTATCAGTATGGTGCCTATTGTCCTGATGATAGCGACAATATTTTTTACTGTTCCTGGCCGATGGGGGATTTTTCATGGGCCCAAGTTCTCCGAGCAGGTTGGCCTCTTCTGATTTATCAAGAATAGCCGATACAGATGCATTCAAGGGGGTATATTGGTTCTTATCGCGATCGCGACGAGGAACTAAGGTATAAGACTTTTTGGGCTCATAGCACGGCTTCTTCCCTTTTTGCTGATCGTCAGGAGCCCATCTGCGATCAACTCTCATTCTTTCTTCCCGACCAAGCGCACTGCTTGAGGTGCCGCGATCGCGGTGGTGGAGTGCCGCTATAGAACTTTCAATACAGAGATACTTCTCCGCGAGATTGTAAAAACGGGTGAGGGAAACATCATCCTCAACCTGTAGCTCTTTCCACAGGTCGGTTTGTGGACAAACTCCTGCAATGATGAGAGTCCGAATAGACTCCTCAGGAGTGTGAGCCACTTTGTTGAGTTCTATGTGGAATCTGTCTATATATGATCGGAGTGATTCATCCCTTTCTTGCCTTATGTTGTTGAGGTAGCTCAAAGGCATTGAGAACTTTATGTTCGCTTGAAAGTGTCTCAGAAACGTTGTGCTCATCTGAGGCCATGAGTTGATCGATCCCGCTAGGAGCGACCTGAGCCACCGTTTGGCATGAGAGGTTAAGGTCACTACCAAACACCGACATTTTGCCAAATCTGAAACCTGGTGAAGCTCCATCAGGTCGTTGAATTCATATAAGTGATCCTGCTGATCAGAATTTTCATCGAACGCCCGCATGTCGGGCATTCTAAACCCCGATGGTAGCGGGGCGGCTAATATCGCCTAAGAAAAGGGAGACGCCGATGCGACCTGCCCTTGCTCGTTTTGCTGAGCTTTCAGTTGATCAAGAGCTCGCTACAGCTCTTCGATTTGAGGTAGCGGCGCTACCTGGGGATTACTTTCTGCAACGTGGGTGCAACCCTCATGGTTACGGTTGAGGAATGACCGTAGGTCGGATTCCCCCTCGCCTCTGCCAGCAGTCTTGACCAATCTTAACACACGCTGGCTAGAGCTGTGTGATGGTGTTGCATTATTCGGGGAACTTTCACGACCTTCGCGGTGGTGCGAATCGACCCGCGGAGTGTGGTAGTTTCCCGTGCGACGATCAGGATCGTTCTAGCGGTAATGAGAATTGCCCTGCCCAGCACTTTTGTAGGGGTTTTCACGCAACGTGGCGTGAGATGGCTCGAGCTGCACCCTTTCACCGAGTCTCAACGCCACAGGTATTCTACTAGGGGCGTGGTCAGCGTTCGCCGGGCCTTTTGAGCTTTTAGGCCCATTCGCCACTTGCTTACCCTTTCTTCGTCGCGTTGCAATGCTCGCAGCAGGCGTTTTTGGCGGTTGCACAACCTTATTCGACTTGGGCAGTACATCCTAGTCCAAACGGTCCAATCTCCGCGTGACCGTTTGGAGAGTATTATTGAACCTCTCCAAGTAGCTTAGAACGGTAGGGTCAAGTTGTGAACTTGACGGGATGTTCCCCGCGGTAGTCTGCAGGTCTGAGGGTACCCCGAGGGAAGTATCCTCTTGCATTTGAGGGATCCCCTCAGTATTCTCGTTGGTTTTCTCAGGTTCAAATCGGTGAGCCATTTGCTGTTGTAGGGCCGACAGGTTAAAGATTCTTCTGATGAAAGACGAATGTCAAATCAGCCCTCCTTCCAGTGCCAAACTGTTGATGCGTGATTTTGACACTAACGAAACGCACATGTGAGATGCTGAGCTAGCCCAGAAGACACACGTGAAAGCGAAAGAATCAAGAGCAAATGCAGTGAGAAAGGAGTTTTAAAGTGGTTCGGATGCTAAGGAAGCAAGTCCTATGTCCACTGATGTTTGTATTAATGATAAGGGTCAAGTCGCTTTAGCCGACTGACTTTATAATGATAATACAAGGTATCAAATGTTATATGTTCTAGAGAGAGGGTAGCTAATCTCTCAAATGATAGGAGAGCTCCCAATTTATAGTGGGATGGATTAAGGTTATCATTACTGAATCTGTGAGTTGGTGGGATTATCCGTGCAAATCCTTCTTTATGTCACATTACCCACATTTTAGAGTAATTCACGCGATTTGCTGCAAGGATTAGACACGTGGACATCCTCTAGCCTTTCTTCAGTCTGGCACGCACCCACTGTACTGACAGAAGTGTGCTACTTGCGTCATCACGTGACGTGACTGTGCCAGAATGTCAATGGACTCTTCTTGAGGTCTGACCTTTCGCACTTAACTGAGCATCACGTCAACCCTATTTTCCTAGGCATAACAACGTTAATTTGGAATAATAGCATTTTAGTATTATTCCTGATGTTCTTGTAATATGAATAAATGTAAAGCATATGTTGAGAACGACATTAGTTTTGTAGTTGGGTGTGGATATTTTAATGGTTACTGTTTTATTTCAGGTGCAACCGACGCAGCAATTCTTATTGTCAGAGGGACCCAAATCCAGAGTGATTGAAGAAAACGACTGAGATATATGCAGTTTAATTGAAAAGGAAGATACAGCCCCTTCCACATAAACCTTATTGGCAATTAGGAAAATTACAAAACTTAAGAGATGTGTACCAAATCGATAACTGAGGCTCAGCCTACCAAAATTAGAAATTTGGTAGAATGGGAATCATGCAGTTGTTTGTGGAATATAGCTCTCTCAAACTATTCCAGGGGTCTCTGTCCACGGGGACTAAAGTCAAATTATTATTGCCTAACTTGATTGGACAGAAAACCACGTCTCCTTCCGAGGTTATTAGCGAGCTGGGACTCAGTTGGGGTGCATAAACCAACCAATCCCTCTCCATTGGAAAGCATGCCCTTCAGAATTTTGTGATGCGTGTGGTTAATTCGCAAGTGCGTGTGTTGAGAAATTAATTGATTATTTCTTTCTTTTCTAGGTTTTATTTCATGATGGGTTCAGAAACAGTAGTTTCCTGCACATAACGCAACAGAATCAACACGTCCAAAATCACCACCACATAATTACTATCATGTACATATATTTAAACAATAATACTAGATGTATAAATAAATTTATAAATATTTTTTTTATACAAAGTGATGTGACAGGAGATGAATTGAAGAGAAAATACAAAAAATCAAACTCATCATATTTACTCTTCTATTCATTTTCTGTCACATCATTTTGTACAAAAAAAAAATATATTTACAAATTTCTTTATACATATAGTATTATCCATATTTAAAACGAATATCACATAACGTTTAGATTGAAGATTGTCCATGAGTATTAGAAATATCCCAACGTGCAAATTAAATATTTTCTATGACTAGGACACATCGCAACCATGTTTGGTGGAGGATTAAGAGGCTGCTTTTTTTTCTTTTTTGGAGAAAAAAAAAAAAAAAAAGAGAGAGAGAGAGAGAAGAAGAGGTTATAACCTATGTGCATTAGGGGAAATTAGACTAAGCTGCCCACCATAGTTTAAATAAAGGAAACTCCCTCTGGTTTAAAGAAACAAAACCTTCAGAGCTATTTCCTAAACAAGAACAAGTTTTTTTGTAAATTAGCTGCAGTGCTTAGAAAAGAGATAAAACTATTTTAGTCGGTGCACATTTCAGTCCTCATGTTCTAAAAGTTGACGTTTTGATACAAGATTTTTGGAATAATGGCATTTATTCTCATAAATATTAAATTCAACAACTATTACACAAGTATCAACTAATGAAGGGAATATTTAACAATAAATGTATAAACAATAACACCATTTTCCCCAATAACTTATCCCAAATTCATATCATAAATATTGTAATATGTTATCCTTTGTGGTATTGACATGTAATTAAAATAATGATGTATTGAACGATATGTTAATACACATATATTGATGCATCATTTGGAATGTAAAATTTTGGATAAATGTTTGGGATGAGTAGCAATACTCATGTATAAATAACTTTAAATATAACCTTAATTTTTATTTATTTTGAGATTTAATTGAGATGATTTGTTTAAAAGATTCATGTTTTGCCTAGTAATCAAACAATTTTGGTAAAAAAATTCATGTTGGTTTTTTTATTTGGAAAGATTAAGAATTTAATTTTTGTTATATTTAAGGGTATTTGAGTTTTTTGACATAATTTTTAATAGGTTTTACTAATGGATTTTAACAATAAGGGGGTAAATGTCATTATTTTTTAGAATATGGGGACTAATATTTTACCAATCCTTAAGAACTAAAATTTCCATTTACTCCCACAAAAGCACATGACATGATTGTGGAATTCTAATCCCTCAACTAATCCATCGAGGTCTTGAAGTTGACAGCCAGGTAAATCTCCTCAATGGTCATCCCTATTAGCAACCCAAATAGATTGAACTTAAAGACTTCTTAAGTAATACATTCAAGAGTTCTAGTTGACCGCTAAACCACCCAATAGTAGTTTGTTCATTTATTTTATCATTGTGACAAAAACTCAAAACCTAAAACTACAAACGTAGGATATTATCAGTTAGGGCACAAACTTTTCAAATTTTATTAGAAAGACATAAGTTACAAATTTTTCAATTAAAGAACAATGAATAGTTACTTAGGGTTAGATTTAGCTTTATATAAGGATAAATACGTAATTGAACAAATTTAAGTTATTTTTTTAACAAAATAAAAATTAAAAACACTAAAAAGAAAAAGAAAACTAGAAAATGTTTAATTATTATTTTTTTATAAAATTAATAAAAATTAAAAATAGCAAAAAAACAAAGATTAAAAAAAAAAAAAAAGCTATTATCATTTTCCTTTAATTTTTTAATTCTATTTTTTGATATCCCTAAAAAATTGATTTTAATCTTTTTTTCTTAGTTTTTTTTTTTTAAATTTTTAAATTTATATGTAAGAACTAAACTAACTTCCAAAAAAAGAGAAAAGAAAAAATCAAAGGCATTTAAGTCATTTTATCATTTTCCGCTGAAGTTAACAGTAAAGTAGATGTCCCTTAATTAAACATCTCTTAATTAAACAATTGGGAACTTCCATTGAAAAAGGCTAAAAATTGATAATATCTCATTTACTAATCATTAAATAATAAATAAAGGTTAAAAATAGGTCAAATTCATAAGAGTTCTCATACACGTAGTTGAACTATCTAACTATGAATATGATGAGAAAATGGGTGACCACTTTTTAGTTATGACAAATTTTACTAAACTGTTTGTAATAAATTGTCATGGGGTAATTTTTATGTTGATTGAAGTTAGGATTCCAAGTTAAAAGAACACTTTGCAATAAAATACCAAACATGCTTCTCACTACTTGCATACAAGAAAATAATTTGTTAAAACCATAGATTAAATTTGGCAATGGACTCCCTCACAACAAACCAATAAATAAAATTATATACAACTGTCAACCGTTGTTTTAAAACCAGACCCGTTAAGGGACTCGATAAGGCCATCGGGTCCTAGATTGACCAATCCAACCGATTAAACCGACGGCCTAATTGGTCATCCAAAAAGTTTAAAATCTTGCAAACACACCCCTAAAAATTATCAATCCCTACAGGTTTAACATCTAGCAAATACACCCCTGTGATTTGTTTGCGTTTTGACTTTTCCGACAAAATTCCGACGGCCAAAATTCAATCTAACACCATCACCTGAACCACCGTCCTCCACTCTACAAAACCCCTCTAACCCCAAAACTTAGTAGCCCACAATTTGCCGGCTGTAACTCATGTATACCGTCGCGATTTGGTTGATTTTTCCAACCAAATTCCAAGTGATTCTAAAGTTCAACATTCAATCAAACACCACCACATAAACCACCGACCTCCACTCTACAATACTCCTCTAACGCCGACACTTAATTCCCTCGTTCGTCGACCGTAACTCACATATTGGGTTGAATTTTCTGACCAAACTCCGACTTAATCCGATGTCCAAAATTCAATCCAACATCACCCTTTGAACCACCAACTTCCACTCTACAAAAGCCCTCTAACTCCAGCATTTGGTAACCCCTCGTTTGCTGACGATCAAAGTATGGATTTTGTAAATAATGAAAAATGGTAACCCAAACCGAAGAGGCTACCGAGTCCCAATTGGTCCAGTCCGACCGGCTGATTCGGTCTAGATTTTAAACCAGAGCTGTCAACAATCGCCACACTATGCAATATAAAATGGTTATTGATTCTGACCTAATAGAACATGCTTCTAAGTTCTAATTCAATAACCCTCAGCGCGTTTGTTGCATCTAAAACACGTGCCACGTTAAGGAGCAGACCCACAAAATAAAAATCCTACAAACAAGTTGCAAAACTAGATATCTTTATTTGTCAAAACACTCAACTTTCACCACATAACAAAGATATTTGGCAACGGATCGATTAGATGAGGTTCTTTTTGGGTTATCTCCAACTTTGTCATGGTTGACAAACAAAGATGTGCATGACATATCAAAGGCTAAAATGACACCACGACCCAAATACAAAAAGTTTTCAGTCGTTAGTGATGAACTGCTTTGCTCAATAACCAATTAGGCCACCTTAATCAAACATAAATATGACCTCACCTCCAATAGAAACACAATGAAAGAAAACTAAATTCAAAAAGGGGTGTTGCACCAAATTAGTTTCAATTACATAAAGAAGCATCACATCTAAAACCCAACTGAAGGCTCGGAAGTACATGTATCCAACCAACCATTCTTCTATTACAATATAGTCATAAGGTCCTAAAAACAAATATAGCAAAACAACAATCCAACTGTCTCAAGCAAAAAGGAATTTTTAAAAAAAAAAAAAAAAAAATAGATAATATTCACCCCTGCATCCAGAATTGCCAGTCCGCAAATGATCTTTAATGGCTTCATGCCTACAATTCAAGAAAACAAGAGAAACTAAGAACAGAAAAAACCTAACAGCAAAAAGTGAATATAGTACCAAGGCATAAAAAAATGCACAGATCAAATTCTATGATGGTAAAAAAACCCAATGTAGTGAATTTGAGTGACCACAAATGGAGGGCAGGCTTATGCTGCTGGATCGACATACTTTTAAATTTAGAATTTCTACTGAGCACAGTTTGGTTCCTACAAATTGTAGAAAATTTGTAAAATGGGATGCTTTCTCACCTTGTTAGCAATGTTGTTGGATAGCCAATCCAGACCTTCTTAAAGACCCTCACCAGAGGTTGCACAGGTGCTTTGGATGTACCTGAAAAAACAGAAGCATATTAGAACTCATCCAAAACATGATGCTAACAAAATAACAGCAAAAAGCGGCCAATTTTACCAGTGACGCTGCCTGAGGGAGTGGAGGCCGAGTTTATCAGTAATCTCAGCAGCATTCATTGCATTTGGAAGATCCTGTTTGTTAGCGAATACCAGCAAGACAGCATCTCGCAACTCATCCTGAAACCAATGAGCTTAAGATCAACTAACCATTAAAATGCTTCAAACTCAGAGGATGCTAGCTAGATTAGTAAGGCAAACAAATATTGTTGTGTAAAGGTAGGAGAGGGATGTATCTTGCTGAGTAGCCCATGGGTCCATGAGCCTCTTAAACAAAAAGGAAAATGAAGTAGACAATGGCTACGCAGAAATATACAAGTTGTCCATATAACATATCTTTTTATACTGGACATTTAGAGTGAAAATCTTTGAAAACATCCAGTGTAGCCAGAAGACCAAAACAAATCAATCAGCTTTATTGATGGTTTTGCTTTTACGTCTTCATCTATAGAAAATCTATTCTACAGATTGTAATTCTACACCTTACACTATATCTTTGGACCGTTACATCAGTAACAACTGTGACACTTGTTATCACACCATGCTAGAACTAAGCAATGACAGAATTAAAATTAAAATAGTCGCTAGCATCAGCAGATCAGATTACCATTTAATTGCCAAGCATTTCATGAATCTGACATCATCTTTTTATTTGAATAATGTGTAATCATGAGGTTGACCACAACTTCAAGCATATTATCAATGTTACACAATTCACCTTTTCATTACTATAATTTCAATGCAACATCAGTTTACCTAATTCATTAAATGATTATAATAGTAACAGCACGGAACATAAAGGAAAGCCTACAAACATATATAATTCTACATTTTACTAGCTAAACTTATATACCTCATTCAACATCCTATGCAGTTCTTCCCTTGCCTCAACAATACGGTCTCTGTCATTGCTATCCACCACAAAAATGAGACCCTGAGTATTCTGGAAATAGTGCCTCCACAAGGGACGAATCTGTGGCCAAAGCAAACATCATTGTCAACCATTACATGAATAAAACACCACTAACAAACTCTTTATGATGGACTTTAGAGAGTCAATAGTCCAATTAGCAAACTTAAGCCTTACTGATAAGACAGTTGAATGGATATTCAATTGACACCCGTTCAATGCCAAGAAATTTTAGTTCTTCATACCTTGTCCTGACCCCCGACATCCCACACAGTGAAGCTAATGTTCTTATATTCCACAGTCTCCACATTAAACCCTGAAGATGAGTTATATTAGCATGATTCCCCTTGCACACTCTATGCACAAAGCTAAGAGAAACAACTTTAAACAGCCAACAGAAAGAAACAAATAAAAAATTGAATAGTGAGTGTTCATGCACTAAAAACTATCTGTATCTAAGCATTGTTGATCTCATTCAGCATACTAGGTTGCCTAATTTTTTTCTGCTAGGAACTCAAAATCATCATCTTCAATGCACAATTTTTCTTTAGTGTAGAAAATCACACTTCAAAACAAAGTCATCTGCTCCTAATTTAATGGCCCTAAATCATTTGTAGCAATACCAGAAACACAATCTGATAATAACATTAATAATACGCCAAAAGAACTTACCAATAGTAGGAATTGTGGTCACAATCTCTCCGAGCTTGAGCTTGTACAAGATGGTGGTCTTACCAGCTGCATCGAGACCAACCATAAGAATACGCATCTCTTTCTTGGCAAAAAGCCGGCTGAACAGCTTTGTGAATGTCAACCCCATTTTTCCTGGCTGTAGACCCTAATAATCACCACAACGACATCCGAAATCAACCAATTTAACTTATATTCCAAAAAACAGAAATCAAAACCGTACAACACAAATAATTCGTGTTTCTAGTCAATGACACACAAGAAACTCGCACAGATACGTGGCAGCTTTTAAAAATAATCTATTTCTGATTAAAGAAATAACAACAACTGAGACAAAGACTTCCTAAGAACATGATACAAAATCAGATAGATCTGGCGGCAAAATGAAAAGCTTAAAATAATATACAGTGAGATCAACTCTTAATCCGAGAAATTCAAATCGCCAAGCTATAAGAAGAAGAAAAATACAACAGATCTAAGCGGTTTAAACGCGCGATCATCAGATCAACACGGAAACCAAACAGTAAATTCTAAATTTGATCCATTAACCAAATGGAATATAACAAAACCTAAATCAAATAAAATGTCGAAATTCACAGAAATGGTGTGTAAACTTCTCGAATCACCTTAAATCGTTAAAAATGAAAAAATAAATAAAGAACAATGAACATGCAAACCAAAATCTGAGTAAGCAAAAACAAAATAAAAATGATTGAGCAAAATAAGCTAATTGTTAGATTGAATCTAACAGTTTCGAAATTGAAGAAGAGAAGATAGATTAGGATTAAAGAAATTGAAGTCGTAGATTTGAATTTACCTTGAGAGAAGGAGAGAGGAGAATAAAGCTTCACAACAACGCGAAATATGGGTTATGGGATGAGAAATGTGAAGCAGGGATATTTATAAAGAGGAGAGCAAGGGCAGTGAATTTGTTGAGAATAACGGAAATGCACCTGGCTTCAGTGTAAGTGGAAGACTGTGATCTACGCTATCAGTGACTGCTATTCAAATCTGGGGTGATGGACTTACTCTTGCCCGCCAATTGTTTATAGCCACGTAGTGAGATTTTGTAAGTACTGTGACGAAAGGAGTCGTTGATGGTTCAAATTCAAAGTGAAGAGGGGCAAAATTTATTGAGAAAGAGAAAACCTAAGTAATTGAAAAAAATATTGTTATTGGGATTTGGGAGGTCAAGAATGTGTTTGATTTTCAATTAATATATAATTCTTTTTTTTTTTTTTTATTGGCAAACGGAAAACTATATATGGGGAATATTAATTAAAGAATAAGAAAATTTGTTCCAGTTAACAAATTCAACATTAGTACATTACAATTAAAAAAAAAAAAAACATATCTAACAACAACAATTGTTCAATTTCTAAATTAAATAATTTAAATCTGAGCCTTTCATTTATCAATAATATTGAGAATGAATTAAGATATGTTTATATTTATTTACCTTCACATCAAATTAAATTTAGTGCGATGCTACATATAAATTAAGGAGACGTTTATTTTTTTTATCTAAAAACTGGATTAGACTAAATTTGTATATAAACTGAATAAATCCTAATAATTAATTTTATGTTATATAACTTTTTTATATATATATAGTTAGTTACAAATATTAAATTATTACTTTTTTACATAAAAATATAATTAAATTATGTATGCCACTTCGATATTAAATTATATACTACTTAAATAATGGTTTAATTTTTATCAGTTTAAATAACGTAAGAACTAATAAGTTGACAAATATAAACTAAATTATATCAAAATAAAAAAATTCTATTTTTTTCCAATTAATTCAATACTAAAGAAATAATAATATTTTTAAAATCAAACATAATATTACTCTAGCTTAAAAAAAAAAAAAAAAAAAAAAAAGTAAATACAAGGACTGTGAAACCTAATTTAACTACAATATTTGATTAAGGAGTTCAATAATTATAAAAACATGAACTTTGAAGTGAAAAAAGTTGGGTTAGAAGAAGCAAATTAAAAAAAGATCATGTAAATGGGCAGGGATTTAACTGTAAATAATATATAAGGATAATGTTGTCAATACAATTAAAACAAATCATTCAAATAATTGTTCATTAAGTGAAAAGTAATATATATATATATATAGGTTTTGTAATTAACTGAATTTTAAGAAAAAAGTGAACATTCAACTGAAAAACAAACAAAAAGACTGAAAGTTAAAAATTAAGTTAGATTCAGACTTAATTAAAAAAACAAACAGGTCTTAAGTATACAAACTATTGATAGATTATTTGTTTTATTAATGAAGCTTCATTTATTTGATGAGACATCAGTTTGTATGAAAAAATTTATACATATAATATTATTCTTAAATTTATGATTAAAATCATCAATGGGCATTACTAAAGCTGAAAGAAACTTTCTATTTAATGTGAAAAGGCATCAAATAGTCAAAATATAAAGAAGTAATAAATGTAAACGCGTAAATGGCAGTGGCACCGACCATGCCTAGCCTAGACAAGCAGTGGTGATGCCAACCTGGATTTTATGGGCAAATACATTGAGCCACAAAGTAAGTTCATAGCCACCGCCATTCAAATATGGGCTTCAAGAACCGCTATATAGTTTTGAGATAAATATATGTACAAAATTTTCTGATAATGTTTAATCCAAATCCACAATGAAGCTAACAGCTTAAAAATAATTATATACAACCATTTACAAATCTCATACTTCTTCCCCTCTGCCCATCGCACTTCCTCAAAAGCTGTCTTTTACCCTTCAAATTCACTTTCAATCCTGTCAAGGAGATAAAATATTAAGGAAATTAAATTTTACTGAGATATAACACCCTCTTCTTCGCCTTAGCTCCAGAAATCATGATGCTGGTCAGAGATCAGAATGCACAATTCAGCTTAAACATCAGAATTGAGGACACTGACTACCATTTATCAGACCCACCCTTGGTTAACTAGTTATTAAAAGTGCAGTACTTGCACCATTTAACTGCTCTGAAAATCCAGTTAGGACCTACAGAGCGTTGAAAAACCATAAAGGAAGATATTGCGATGATAAAATATGGATGTCGGGAGAAAATAAACACCTAAACACCCATTTAGAACGAATGCAAACATTCATCAAGCTCTAGCATATCATTTCCAATGTATTTTTATTTATACACACACATCACACATGTTTGTATGCTCATAATTTGCATTTCAGAAAACAAAATTAGAACCACAACAGAATAGTTTAAATATTTACCAGGTCATGTAAAAAGGCATAAGATACACCCAATCCGCTTCTTGAATCAGCGCCAGTATTGAGCCCACCTATGAATGGTTTCAACCATCTGAGGGAACAAAGCACTAACACTCTCATTTATGAGATCCTGGAAGAAATGCACACAGGCTTCATCATCCAAGTCCAACCGAAACTTCTCTTGAAGCTACAAAACCAACAAAATATCAGTCATATAAGGAAACACACAAGTCTATGAATTAGAAACATTAAAGTTAGTACCTTAAGAATGCCTTTTTCAGGATCAGAAGCTATGTCAGGAATGTTGGAACCCGCCATCAGATGAAACAGATTTAAGATAAGGTTACTAGATTTCCTCAGGATGTTGTATGCTTCACAACAATAGGATTTGAACCGTGTATAATATTGGCTGCAAGGAAAAAATAACATTTATGCACTCAAGTAAAGATATCTCTCCCAAGTGATGATATAGTCCAGCAAATCAGGACAAACATGAAAAGCAGAACAAAGTTAGAAAAAAACCTTTCTGCTCCACCCATTGCCTCAACCATTTCTTTACAGAGCTTCATGGGTGGGGGGAATGGCTTGGGATCTCGACCAAGAATATAACCAAAATCAACATGGAAAAGACGTCCATCATCCCTAAGCAGAAGATTGTCTAGATGCCTGCAGACAGAAAAAATATTACTGTGTTCAGGAGCGCAATTCATATATACAGTGACAATAAAATTTCAGTTAGTGACCAAAATGGCATAAGTTTGCAACACAAGAACAAGAATTACCTGTCTCCAATACCCAGTATGTATGTGATAACAGAATAGCCAGCACAGCTTTTTATAAATGTTTCGAGACAGGTGGCTGTAATTCCAAATGGTCCATGTTCATCAGGATGAAACTTTTGTAGATAGCTTATAATGCTTCGATGCTCTGAGAGAATCTGAATATGGAAACAAACAGCTTACCCATTGCATATTTGTATATGTTAGCAAAAAACGATAAAAGTTATCCTGTACTTTTGCGCAGCCATTGTAAAAATTAAATCACATCAGCAAAACAAATGAATCAAAATATTCCAAAGTAAACTAATATGGCATCTTATGTTTCTTGTTGGAGAGGGAAAAAAAAAAAAAGTGAAATATTGAATATGGGTAAAGTTTAAAAGCATCTTCAACTAAATGATTTTTTACTCAATCATCTAGGTAAACAACGTGATTGAAAACTGTATGCATGAACTTCACTTTTCCAGTCAAAGAAGCATCCTTAAAAGATATAATACCAGAGCTAAAGAGTGAGATGGTATGAATTCCAACATGCCCTCATCTTGTCCAGTTGCAAGCACCTTATATGGAGTTAAGTGCAGATCAAGATTTTCCAACTTAAGCAATCGATCCATGAGTGACACCATTTGGACAACCTAGAATAAGCACACATCAAAATATGAACAATTCCAAAGGCTTGCCACCTTTCTTCCCCACCCAGATTACCAGTTAGTTAAGATGGGTGAAAGAACGGAATGATGGAGAATTGGGAGAGAAAAATTAGACGGGAAGAATAAACTAAGATTTTGTTCTAAGCAATAGCAGAAGTTTAAAATTTTACCAATTGATCCTGTCGAATATCATCGCCCTTCTTAAAAATAATCTTGCAAGTTCCACCATTTTCTGTTCTAAAAGTCAGACGCAAAGGATGCAAAGCACTTTTAAATATAGATGACTCCGATGGCACAATCCCAGTAATGAGGACACGTGGAGCCAGTGGTGATCGAATTGGCTGCAAATATAACAGACCAACAGAAGACTTGAAAACAATAGGTGAAAATTGACTATAGAACTGAATAGATGTGAAACATCAAATATACCACAGAAGGTCATAAAGTGCCCAATTGACTAGAAAATTCATATCAAAGAACTACCTCTTCAAAATAAGTAAGTTCACTAAGAAGACCAGAAAGAAGCTGCCTAAGCTTTTCAATTTTCTTCTGGGTATTGCCTCGTACATTTCCAACATCTCTCGTTATAGAACCCAACTGAGCAGTCAATTCTGTCTGGCGGACCAAACTGTGCCACAATTTAGATCCATCTTCTCCATTCAGACCAGGTGCCAACTGCTACAAAGAGGATGTAATTATTGAACAGTAAGAAGAAATTCAGTATCAAACAACTTATCATTTAGAAGCAATTTGTTTAACTCTTTATCCAAATTGCGGTGGAATCATTTAGATTGCACTGTATTTCAAGAAATCAATTCTCTTCACCAAAACAGATCCATGTTTCATGCATTGAAAATAATACATTGAAGTTGTACAATTGTATATCAACTCTTTTTATACTTAAGAACCATACATAGTGAAATGCAAATGGGTACTCCAGAGGAACACTGTACTTCTAGAAAATCTGATTGTTATTATAATTTTATTCTTGGTTAGAGGGGCAGGAGATGGGGGCACTCAAAAAGCAAAGGTTTTCTCAAAAGTTGAACTTTCTCATGTAAATTCACAAAATTAATGCATATTATATATAAAGGCGAACACAAATGAATAACTCATACCTTTGTCATACTTTCTGCGAGCATCTCATGTGTTGAATAAAAACGTTTGGCGTGCACGGGATCATGAAATTCAACAAAAACGTACCAGCGAAGAAAGCTAGCCAACTCAATGTTGCTTGATGCTGTAAAAGTTCAAGAATGTTCTCAGATGCCACCAAATCAACTTAACAATAAATAAAATGTAGCCCTTAAACATGCGCATACTGCATATGCACTCACGCGTGCACATGCACACATACACACACAACATTAGTTGAACTTGTAAAGTGCCTACAGCGGTGTACAAGAAATTGAGAAAGGCGAGATTTATCCGAGCGTTCAAATCGAAGAGCTTGAACTAGTTGCAGTAAGTAACACTGGAGCTCTTCATCATCAGCTCTTTCAAGAATACTGACAGCATAAGCACGGACCTGTTAAAAAGGGATTTCAATCCTGCATTATTCCGTCTGTTATAAGATGTGTAATTTATCTATGTCGTTAACAAATGAATCTAAATTCCTACTGCATTGCATTTATTAGTCTGAACTCAATACTAGCAAGTAGCATGTTTATAAGGAACCAAAGCAATTTGAACTTTAAAGGTTTTCTAGTATATTCTGCCAAAAGCAAATCCATTGAGTCCATGAAGCTTCAAGGTCAAAACACAGAAATATAGTTTTGTAGCAGCAATCCCCACAAAGTACCCACAGTTACATAGAGGAATTCTTTCAACACCCTTTTAATAAAGAAGGCTGCATGAATAATACATATTTCTATTTTTCTAAAAAAATAAAGACTTCTCATAGAAATTCACATACCTCTTCACTTTCAAAAACAGGTGATAGAAGCTCCAGTGCATCACAGACGTCAATCATTTGCCACTTACCCATCAGTTCCAATGCCTGCTTCGCTTCCTGCAGTTTCATCAGCACAACTATCTTCAGGAAAGCCCAATATTAATCCACAAAATTAAGCAGAAATAGAGTAAGGTGAGCTAGTGCAACCTAAAATGACAGCAAATCAAAAATCGAAATTAAAAAAAAAATTATAAATTACTGAAATTCTTGTTCAATTTAGAAAACTGATATATTCATGAATTATCATAACACACTGAAATTTGGGAATTTGGGAAGAGAAATAAGGAAAGCAAGATACGAGCAATGTTCCAATTAAGAGGCCCATGCATTAATAGTTACAAGAAGCTAAAAATGCAGACCTGAACATCACTCCATTCAACACTTCGGAGAAACTTTGTGAGAGCCCTCTTCTCAGACATTAGTGAAAAACGGAATTTCCAAAGGAGCTGTTTCTCATCTCCACTCAAAGTCCTCGTAGGTGGGTATTTTAGAATTCGTTGTATTGACCTACAATCAAGAATTAGGAAAAATGATATGCTTCTTGATCCAAAATAACCAATCAATAAAAGGCATATCATGGAAGCATTGCTAAAATATGGAACACAAATAAAGTAATATAAATCAAGCCATTGAACTAATAAGCAGTCAAGACCAAATGGACCAAAAGTTATGCCACTGTAAAGAAAGCTAAATCCACTTGGAAGAAGACATGAGACCTTTTGGAGGATCTCTTATATATTTCCTGTGCAGAAGGGTAAATCCCCTTAATTGGCATTTTTTTCAAATTTAATAATTACTTAATAATAAAAATGAGAACATTCTGGTATAGACCAAGTAAGTTTTATGTAAATTCAGCATTCAACACTGAAGCTCCAAAATTTATGAAGCATGGCAACCAAAGTCTAATTTAATATGTGAGTGAAATGCATCAGCTAGATGAAGGGAGAAATTGTGGAAAAAACATAATATAAACTGCTAACTTCTCTCATTAAAGCTAGAAAAGAAAATTTTTTATATTTCTGATAAGAAGATTGTAGGCTTACTTCCGTTCAGTAGAACTTGGTTTAAGGTCCCTGTCAATGATACCACGGGTTAAACTCCGAGCTAGCTTTAGTTGCTTGTGCTCAGAGGGATTCATCTTTCCCACTTCTGGGTCCCAGACTGTAACAAGTTCGTTCGTTGAAGTTATAGGCGGTGGCGGTAAGAAATTTGCTCCTGATTCCTACATTTCGTAAAATAAGCACCACCACATTCAATATTTAGGTCAATGTAATACAATCAATTTCAACTAGCCAACATGTGCATAAGAAAAAATAATGTTTGATATGATAAATGGATATAATAGGCATCTAACATATTGACTACTAAGCCCAGGATCAATTGAAAAGAAAGAGACGAATATTGACGCAGTATCAAAATTTGGATTTAGAATTATTAAAGCTAGTACAATCAACCAAGATACTAGAGCTGAATAAAACTAGAAAGAATCTTGGATACATCAGGTAGTCCTAAAACAGTATCATATCATTAATATAGACAAGTGTCCGCTAGCATTTCATTGACATACTTTATAACAAAACAGGCTCCCACATGAAAGCATATTGGAGAAAGGGACAACTTAATAAACTTCTGGGCCATAACATAATAGTGATTTTTATAAAACCACAGTCAAGCCAAGGTTACTCAATGACAATTTCCCAAACTACACAATGTTTGATGAATTCCCATAGCTAATTCATCAAGCAGAATTATATGACTAAGGAAATGAAAAGCAACTAAAAATAGAAGAGGAAGAAAAAGCGAGAGCATCAAAGAGAAAATTAAACCTACACTGATATTATTCAGAAGATCATTTGGACACTCATACAAATTGAACAAAAAAATATAAACCAATAACTAATCAAATGATTGGAGATGGGATTACCTGGAAAACAACTCGGTGTTCAAAACTACAGAAATCAACAACCAAATATAAATATGAATTTCCATTTCTACAGCTTTCACGATCCTTGATTCTCTCCATAGCTTTGAATGTGAGACGGTCCAGCCAATCAACATGCTGAATCTGCCCCCGTTCATACTTATTTACAAGCTTTTCCAAGCGCTCCAACTCTCCACGCTCATTCCTAGGGACCTATGGGAGGACAAAATGCGGTATAGCAGCAAGATTAGCCATGTCATACAAATAACATGATGAAACTTTTCCATATTAGTTCCATGATTTTTATTAATTGATGATCAGGAACCTTTCCAGGAGTAGTTGTTGGCAATGATCCATCTGCCTCTTTTCCTTGCCAAAGCCTAAGCTTTTGCTTCCCTGTTTTAAGTTGCTTTTTGCTGTTAAAGAGAAGTATGGTAGCCCCACCAACCAATCCCTCATCTTTTCCACATGAAACATCCCAAACCTGAATTTCCAAGGAGATCAACAATGAATGAAATATCAGCTCCTAGAAATGTACAAAATGTCCCACAAATCCTACAAGACCACAGCCTAACACAATGCGCTCCTCTCAAAACCCATAATTTAACTCTTACAGATAAAATCAATTGAAAAGAGAAAAAGAGAAATTTCTAACTCACTGTTAAAGCAAGTTGGGAGTGTTCAGTTAAATCCCGATACTTAGTACTCAGTGTAATAAGTTCATTCCAGCAATATGATGGTCCCATAGATTCCAACCTGCCATCAGGTATAGGAAACCAAAAACATGATAAGTAATAGAAAAGAAAAAGCGTATGCTTATGACACGTGAGACTAAATCCAGCTGGGTTTTGATTTGGCATCATGTGGGAAACAATAGAGCATACAATAGGAAATTCTTCAAAAACTTGAATACAAGCAAACAATTGAATGAAGTGGTGAAACCTTGTTCTTGTTGGAAGGCCAAAGGGAGCACCATCAATGTACAACGCACACTCAACATACAACTCTGGTCTCCTCTCTTCTGTAGTGGAATCAATTACTGAAGAATTATTCAAAAAAAAAAAAAAAATTAGTAACAATCATGGGGAAATTCGCAACGAATATAGGAAAAAAACTCATAAAAAATAAAATCAAAATTCAAATTTAGTGGAGAGATACCTGAATTTGGAGAGTTAACAGAAGGGAGAGTTCCTTCTAATCTCTCGACGCGAAAAGTTACAGGGAGATTGATGTCGCACGACAAGAAGAATCGGAACTCGTTACTACCCATGGCTTATCGCTCTTCAGTTTACCAACACTGCAATTTCATAATTAATTTAGGGTTTCGAAATACTGAGATGATCGATTTGCTGAGATGTAGGATTGATGTTTCAGACAAATTGGCGTGGAAGACATAAACTGAAATCAACTGCTTCCGTTCCCAGGAAAGAAATAAACCGGGCTTTATATAGGAGTGCCACGTTGGCAACTGGTGGACCAAGTGAAGTTCGATAACGGATATGGCTCCATCTACAAATCCTACGGTGATCCGCGCTCAGATTCAAATCCAGATTTTACTTAACTGTACTCTTATTCAAACATTTTACAAAATAAATACGTAATAGTATATAAAAATTAATTCAATAAAATATCTAATAAATAATATATTAATCAAAGAGTTGTATCAAATGTCCAAATAGGTAAGTATTATGTATAAAGATTGAAGTGTGCACAGCTAGTATAAACACCTCTAGTCATTAAAAAAAAAAAAAAGAAACTTTGAAATTAATAATTTAAACATAGAGTAAACGACTTTTTCCCACCCAAGACTTGTCTTAATGACATTTTTTCACCTAAAAAATTTTTAAATACAACTTTTCCACCTAAAGTTTATATTTTGTTAATATCTAAAATATACTTCACTTTTTCAGCCGGCATTTGACGAGTTACCAAGAGCCAAGGTAAGAGGGATTTTCTACGAACTCATTTGGGAGAAGAGAAAGAGAATCTGATTTCTTTATTATTCAAGTCTAAAAGAGTAAAGTAAAACAATATCACACTTATTACATTTCAGTAACTATGGTTAATTAACCATAGTTGAAAGTAACCAAAGTAACTAACTCAACCAACTAATCTTAACTATACCCAGCAATTAACTACTACTGACTTACTAACAAAATACGCATTATATATCAAGGAGAAAAAATAATAATAAACCAAGACCTTCCCTCAAGTTGGCGGGTGATGAATGTCAAACACTCCCAACTTGGATAGTAAATGGCGATGGAGAGGACCAGCAACAGCCTTCGTGAACAAATCAGCAGGCTGTTCTTGAGTAGGAATGTGAATAGAATGTAGCAGGCCTTCCTTGATTTTAGTACGAACTATATGACAATCAATGTCAATATGTTTCGTACGCTCATGAAACATTGGATTAGAAGTAATATGGATGGTTGATTGACTGTCACACCCAAGAGGAATAGGCTGGGGAACCGAAATGCCAAGATCAGTCAAAAGTTGAGTAAGCCATACAAGTGCACAAACCGTAGAAGCCATGGCACGATATTCTGTTTAAGAGGATGACCTGGAAACTGTAACTTGACGCTTAGATTTCCATGACAGTAAAGAACCTCCCAAGAAGATGCAGAAACCAGTAATAGACTTACGCGTCATAAGGCAAGAAGCCCAATCAGAATCACAAAAAGCTTGAAGATGGATAAAACCATTTGCTGGAAAAACCAAGCCTAAACCAAGAGATCCTTTGATATATTTGACCACTTTGAGAGCTGCATTGAGATGGGACTGTTTTGGCTGATGCACAAACTGACTAAGTAGATTTACAGAATAACTCAAATCTGGTCTAGTATGACACAAATACAGCAACTTCCCAATCAATTTCTGATAAACAAAGGGATCCTTTAAGGTAGGATCTGGTGCACTAGGAAATGAAGCATCAAATTCCACTGCTGTAAACTTCTGCTGAGGATCAAGGGGTATCAAGGCTGGTTTAGCAGCAGCCAAACCTGAGGTGGCAATCAACTCTAACGCATATTTCCGTTGGCACAAACTAATGCCCTTGGATGATCTAGCAACTTCAAAACCTAAAAAATATCTAAGAGAACCAAGATCTTTTAACTTGAAGTTAGAGTGCAACAAATCTTTAGTAGCTTGAATAAGAGAATGATCATTACCTGTGATAACCAAATCATCAACATATACAAGCAAAATCACAATATTAGAATTGTCTTTCTTAAAGAAGAAAGAATGATGCAATGGTGATTGGTGGAAGCCACTTGATATTAGTGCAGTAGTAAGCTTTGTATTCCATGCCCTGGAGGCTTGTTTCAAGCCATATAATGACTTATGGAGCTTACATACTAGGGACTTATCATGCTGTTTAGAGAAACCCTATGGTATATTCATATTAAGTTCTTCTTGGAGGTCCTCTTGCAAGAAGGCATTATCAACATCTAAATGGTAAAGAGGCCAATCCTTCATAGATGCTATGGCTAAGACTAATCTAATTGTTACCATCTTAACCATAGAAGAAAATGTCTCCTCATAATCAATTTCAGCTTGTTGAGTAAATCCTTTGGCAACTAATCTTGCCTTATACCGTTCTAGAGTGCCATCTGCCTTGTACTTGAGTTTATAAACCCATTTACACCCTATTGGAGATTTACCAGGTGGTAAGGGAACTAAAGATCATGTGCCATTTCTTTCCAAAGCCTGAATTTCCTGTTGCATAGCCATAACCCAGCGGGGATCTTTGGATGCTTGGGTAAATGTAGTGGGTTCAGTAATGGCTTATATACTAGATAGACATGTTTGATAGGGTGGTGAAAGATGTGTGTAGGAAATGTAATTCTGAATAGGATATTGGACAGTAGTTGTTAGATTAGTTTTAGGTAATGTAGGACATACAAAATCAGTGGTCCAAATAGGTGGTTTAGTGACTCTACCAGATTTTCTAAGAGGACCAGGTTGTTATGAAGAGGTACTAGGCAGATTGGGTGAACTATATGAAGCTGGAGAAATAGGATCTGCTGGTTCTGTTTCATGAAGATCATTTGTATTTTCATGCAAATAAAAAATAGTGGAAGATGCAGTTTCAAAATCCTGTTCCAGAAATGTTTCTCGGATAAAAGGTGGTTGACTAGATTTATGTAAAGTTAAAGGAAAAATATATTCATGGAAAACCACATCACGATTAATATGAACAGATTTGGAATGTAAATCATACAAAATGTAACCCTTTTTTGTAGTAGAGTAACCAAGAAACACACAAGGAGTAGATCTAGGAGTGAACTTGTCATGGGGAATCAAATTGGTAGCATATACTAGGCATCCAAAAACTTTCAAGTGGTTCAACTTAGGCTTATGACCAAAGAACTTCTCATAAGGTGAGAGACCATCTAAGACTTTAGTGGGTAATCGATTTATGATATAGACTGCAGTTTTGACTGCATAACCCCACAAATAGTCTGGAATATGTGATTGAAACTTAAGGGCTCTAGCTATGTTAAGTATATGCCTATGCTTACGCTCTACAACTCCATTTTGTTGTGGAGTGTACACACATGTGCTCTGATGTATGATACCCAAACCAACCAATAAATCATGACATTGATGATTGAAAAATTCCAAACCATTGTCAGTTCTAATGCATTTGGGGGTCTTATTATGCTGATTTTTGACCATGTAAAGGAAATCTTTTAAGTTTTGATACACATCAGATTTGTGTTGCATAAGGAAAAGCCATGTAGTCCTAGAGAAGTCATCTATTATGGTGAGAAAAAACCTAGCATTTCCTTGGGTTGGGATCTTATAAAGTCCCCAAACATCTAAGTGTAACAACTCAAAGATATGTAATGTATGTGTTTCACTTAAGGCAAACGGTAACCTGGTTTGTTTTGCTAAAGGGCAAATGTCGCAGTGAAAATTAGAGTGTGCAGGGAATTCATGATGTAATTTTTGTAGGACTGGTAAGGGTGCATGTCCTAATCTCCTATGCCAAAGTACAATGTCATTACTATTTAGTGTTGTGGACATTACTAAAGGTCTTTTTATTGATGAATCAAAGGTTACATCACAAGAATTACAAACAGAATTCTTTATTCCTAAAACTAGAAGACAGTGTTTTATTTGTGAAAAAGGTATAAAATGGTATAGCCCTTGATATTGCTTACCAATCCCCTTGAGTTTGCCACTCTAAAGATCCTGGATAACACAAAAATTTGGATAAAATGTGATTGAACAGTTACTTGATGTAGTTAATTTGGATATCGACATCAAATTATACTTAAAATCTGGTAAATGTAAAACCTTTTCAAGAGACAAATTTTCTTACAATTTTACAGAACCAACATGAGTGATTGGTGTTTTAGTTCCATTAGGAAGTCCTACATAACTTGTTATGGGTGGACTACTAGCTACAGAACATTCAAGGTTTTGGAAATCATGTGTCATATGGTTAGTGGCCCCAGAATCAAGAATCCAATCAAAATTATTAAATTTTGAGTATAGAGACACAATTGTACCTACTAGATTAGCAGACGATGCACCCATGTTCTCTTTTCCCAACAACTAAAGTAGTTGTGCATAATGCTCTGGAGTTAACACATTACCGAGATTAGCTCCTCCTTTGGTATTGTCACCTACTGTTTCAGAGTTCACCAACTGATCCTGAGTTGAGTGGACTTGATTAGCTTTAGGTTTTGTCCCTGACTTGCCCTTAGTGAACACAAAATCAGCTGGATAACCAAGTAGTTTATAACAGGTTTCCCTCTTATGCCCTGGAGCATGACAGTAGTCACACTCTATGTAGGGTTTCTTCCCCTTGTATTTTGAGCTTTGATTCTGATTCCTCTGATTGCCTTGTGAATATAGCGCTGTAGTAACCTTAGTGTTGTGATTGGAACCAGTCAAGACCTTCTGGCTTTCATCCTGACTTACTATGAAATATGCTTGCTTGACTGAAGGCAGAGGCACCATCAATAAGATTTGACTCCTTACCAAGGTGTACGATTCATTAAGTCCCATTAGAAACTGCAAAAGCTTCTACTGATTGAGATGAGCCAAATATGCCTCAGCTGAATCACTGTCTGGAAGTGGTAGACTCACTAACGAACTCAGTTCATCCCACAAAGTTTTCAATTTGTTATAATAGACTGCAATCAAACTCGTACCTTGTACTAGATTAGCAATTTCCCTGTGAATCCCAAACACTCTTGTACCATTCACTTTATTGTATTGTTCTTGGAGATCTTGCCAAACTTGTTACGCACTATTTGAATGCACAATACTGTTGAAAATGTCTTTTGAGACAATATTAAAAATCCATGATAAAACCAGAGAATTGCAGCGTTCCCACTGAGCACGCAATCCTTCATTGAATTTCGATTTCTCGCAAGATCCATCAACAAATCCCAATTTATTTTTTGCCCTTAGCGAAACCGTCATGGCAGTACTCCATATCCCATGGTTCTCAGTTCTGGTAAGCTGCTCTGAAATCAGAATTGAACCAGGGGTGTCCGATGGGTGAATGTAAAGAGGGGAACCTGAATCTGTGATATTTGACATCTGCTGTTAATGAAATTAAATTGATCTGGAACGAATCAGCTTGATTCTGAACAGAAATGGTGAAGCAGAAAAATCAATCTTGAAAAATTTTAGACGCAACTTCAAACTTGAGCTTGATTCTTCAGTCGAAGTTGTTGATTTTGCAGCAAAGAATAATTCTTCAGTCGAAGTTGTTGATTACGCAGCAAAGAATAATTCTTCAGTCGAATTTGTTGATTTGGCAGCAAAGAATCACTGCTCTGATACCATCTACGAACACATTTGGGAGAAGAGAAAGAGAATCTGATTTCTTTATTATTCAAGTCTAAAAGAGTAAAGTAAAACAGTATCACACTTATTACATTTCAGTAACTATGGTTAATTAACCATAGTTGAAAGTAACCAAAGTAACTAACTCAAACAACTAATCTTAACTATACCCAGCAATTAACTACTACTGACTTACTAACAAAATACGCATTATACAACAAGGAGAGAAAATAATAATAAACCAAGAGAATTTGTAAAGTGGAGGCCGGTGGATCGAATGATAGTGACTGATTGAATATTCGCCACCAGAATTAGTTGAAAATCAACAAAGAATAAGAAACCTTAGCTTTGTACTTGTCGACAATTGACAAGAAATCAAATGCCGAAATGACAAAGGTTTTGTAAAGAAGGGACTAGATGTTCAAATGGTGATGACAAAGAGAATTTTCGCTATCAGAATTTACTAGGATCGGCTTTGGGTAGTAATGGCTATTAACTTTGAGTGAAAAAGTGGTATTTTGAAACTTTTTGGGTGTGAAAATGTCATTAAGGCAAACCTTGGGTTGGGAAAAAGTCATTTACTTTTTGAACGTATAAGTACAACGGGTGGGCTGTAGCATGCAAGAGTACTGTTCATATTTCATTCCCACTCTTCACTTTTTTATTGTTCTAAATCTAAAATTTGAAAGTGCACAAAAATAAGTTGACAAACACTTCTCACAATTTTCTCTCACAAACGTTGATGTGGGTCATATGGCAGTTCACAATTGATCAGTTCACATTTGGGTTGGTGAGACCCATTACGAACTGACCAATTGCGAGCTGACACGTCGCATTTGTAAGAGAAAGTTAATGAGTGTAGTATTACTATTAATTGAATATTTTTATGAATAATTTTTTCGTAAATATTTTTGGTCTAATTTTTAATTATTTATGAAAATAAGCATTTGTTTATTAATTTTGTATTAACTATAGAGATTATTTTTATACTTAGATATTATTTTTAAAATCATAAAAATATTTTATTTAAAAATTCATTAATTTTAGAAATTTGTAATAGCTATTAGAAAAATGAGTACTTAGGGTAGGGATGTAAAAACCTTGGGCTTAGGTTTTATATCCTTTCTTAAAATGCAAGCCCGAGTCGGGTAAAAAGCCTCCGTTTGAAAAACTCGGGCTTGCTCGGGCTTTAGGCTTGGGTTAGATTAAACAATTTGAGGGTTTACGAAATTTTACTTAATAGTGGGAGTGTAGCAATTTATTAGGTGGTTATAGACTTATAGTAGTTTTACTTGATAGATAAAAGCCTTTGTTAGTAAATACAGGTACGACAAAAAAACAGTAGGAGAATTTTATGAGTATGATACGGTAAATAGTGAAAATACTTTTGTAAAAATTCAGTCATAAAATTCGGATATAGGAAAAATACGGTACAAGTATATATGAGTTTAATACTGTATATTGTCAATAATACATTTTAAAAAATACGGCAATATCAATCTTGATTTTAGCACTTTTCATTGACCACTTGGTTGAAATCAATATAGCATTTCAAATACAAAGTATTCAATTAACCAATAACTATTAGACCTAATAATATAACACAATATATAATTGATATGGCAAAAATACGGCTACGGAAAAAAAAGGGTACAAAAATTTTATGGGTACGATACGGCAATTGGTGAAAAATATGTTTGTAAAAATATGGGAATAATTCGGATACGGGAACAATTAGCAAATAAAACGTCTTAGGCACATAGTTCGAGAATAATAGGGATGTGCTAATAAAATATGGAAATTCGTGAATGATACGTGAATTATACGGCTAGGCGTATAATTCGCGGATTTACTAACTAGGGATAAAACTATAGGTGTGTAAATTTTTAGGGTAGAATCGGAATCGACAAGTACCTAGGGTATTGGTTCTAGTTTCAAATTTGGTGGAAATGACATTGTGTGGGTCTGGTTCCACCACTTCAAGAACCGAACCAGGAACTAGAACCAAGGTTCGGATACCTGGGGTGTATTTGTAATTTCTGTAAAAAAGTTGGGGTTATTTGTAGTTTTCATAGGGTATATTTGTCATTTTTTGCGAATATGAGGGATACATTATAATTTTGCATAACAGTGTCGGGTACTCGGACCCAAAACTGAAACCTATGGTTTAGGTTCCGATTCTAAGCATTTAGAAACCAAAATTGACTAGATCGATCCTAAATCCTAGGAAACGCTGGGTTCGGGTTCGGGTTCCTTCCAAGGGATTGGGTGCAGGTACCTAGACCCGCTCACCCCTTGATAGAAGGTATCTGAGTGTTATTTTTAGGGGGTTTTCTAAAACTCACATAAAAGGTTTTATAATATTTTCATTTTCATATATTATACCTGGGCCGTGATTTCCTACCAAAGCTCGGCCCGAGTGTACTGTATGCTCAGGCTGCGTCGCGAATATTTTATATCCTTAACTTAGGGTGCATATTTATGTAATTCCATCAAATAAAGTATACCCTTTCAACATGTATTATTCTTTGAATAATAGTGACATTATTTATTTAGCAATCACAGACTGATTTGCTTTGCAAATAAACAGTCAACTGTGTGAAGAGAGAACAAAATAACAACATTTATTGAGAAATTTATTGGTCTGTTCTCACAACTGACAAAATGTTATTGCTAACAAGATTGAAATGTGCACATAATATACCAAAAAATAAACTACCAGTTCAAGGTATATTTATCTCAAATTTTCTCTCCACCAGTACTTGTAACATAAATTTAAGCCACAGAAGCAGCAGCCAAGCAAGTCTATGCCGTTGATAAACTAAGAAAAGAAAGTAACTCAATATTAAGGTCGTCGAGGAAATTTTGAGAAATCTGGGCGCCTGCGATCCACATATGCAGTTTTTCCCTCATTACCTTCCTCGGTGCCATAAAATATGAGTGTGGCATCTCCTCCGAGTGCCTGTAATGCATACGATATAAAAGCAATGTAATTGACTGCAGATCTTGGGAAATAAGGCATGTCACTGCTTAATTTCTTCTTCCACATTTTCTAACCTCTTTTGACAAGGAATAATAAATTAAAGATACCTGGAGTCCAGCATGGCCATCGTCAACTGCATTTAGCGCTGATTTAAGCACTCTAATAGCAGTTGGGCTATTCCTTAGGATCTCTCTACACCATTTAATGGTTTCGCGTTCTAAATTCTCTAGCTGGAAAATTCATCCATCAAGTACCTTTAACTACTGAATCGTAGAATAAATGATCACCAAGGGAAAAAGAATAGAAGTTGGGGAATGGGAGGGAAGATAAGCATTGTGTTGAGAGCACGAATTGTATAACAAATTAACTCACCGGTACAACAGTGTTGACAAGTCCCATTTTCTCTGCTTCAGCAGCATTGTAAAATCTTGCTAAAAACCACATTTCACGTGCTTTTTTAGGTCCAACCTGTAAACCAAAATCATGTCCAAACCCAGAAAATTGAGAACTTTAAATAAATTATGCTCAAGAAAGTTCACATATTGAAGTACATTTTCGACTAAGCAACCACTCACAACACAAAGACGAAGTGCTTAACGTCAAGAAATCACATTATAGGATTTTCAACATAATAGAAAGCAAAGTGATACAAGCACCGATAAAATATCAAAGACACGTTTATTTACCAGGACTTACCAAACGAGACATGATGGAACTTCCATATCCAGCATCGAAGCTTCCAACCTTCAATATGCACAAAACCAATTTGATTGCAATAGCAATACAATTAAACAGCAGTTAGCTTGACATCTCAGGTAAACCTTGCCATGCTTGATTAATTATGGCCAACAAATCGAAATTCCCTAAAAGCAAGAGATGAGCGGATATGGTAGAAGCACCTTTGGACCAGTTTGGCCAAAAATAGCATTATCCGCTGCAATGGTGAGATCACAAACCATGTGAAGCACATGCCCTCCACCAACAGCATAACCTGCAACCTGGTTTGGGATTTTTATGATAAAAAGTAAAAATGAACAAACAATTAACAATTTGGCGATTGTCAAACAGACTCAAACCCATGATAAAGGAACTGTAGACTAGCATACATGCATCCTGAAACCACATAGAGCTCAATTCTAACCATAATGTCCAAGAACTTTTATTTACACAGCTCCATACCAGAGAGTCTGTGAGATCATTTGTATGTAGAAATTAGAAGCTATACCATTGCGATTACTGGTTTGGGAAGACGACGAATTTGTACCTGCATCATGATAATGGTGAGTAACATAACATGATTAACTAGGAAGGAAAGGAGAAAGAGAGAAAGATATATATGTGATGCAGAGGCATCCAGTACAGAGAGCATACCCTAGACTAGAAGGTGGTGATGAAATGTTAACAATTGCAAGAGTTAGCATTTAAATGACACTTTAAACAGGAGTGATGCCTATTGGGATTGTGAAGTAGGTCAAGCAAGCTTCCATCAACTTTTGGTTAGGAGCAAGGTCTCAGAGGTCGATGTAATCACATTTTACAACAGTACTTTTATAAGAGTAAATTTAATACCTGCAAATCCAAGACATTAAGACGACCAAAATTTTCATAATCAGCATAACCATCTGTGGTTCTCAAAGCCTGGTCACCACCACTACAAAATGCTTTGGTTCCCTACAACAACAATTTTTCAATAATGACGAATCAATATAAGCTTCCATAGAAACAAAAAACACATTAAATCCAGAAATATGACACTGGGATTTGCATAGTTGCAGTTTCATTGATATCTGGTATTCATATCCACAACTTCACTTGGAAAATACAAAGCATACCATCAATTCCTAAAATGGATTTTCCATTTGACAATGCAAGAACCAAGATTTTCAAATGCTTGTATGGGAAAGAATGTACTCTTAATGCATACAGAGAATAGACCTTTGAACATTTACTAATCACTATACAGCTTTACAAATAGCAGGTGAGTGAATATACAGAGAGCCAGAAACATTTTTCAAGTAAAAGTTGGCTTGTAACCAGTGAATAAGAGAAGCATATATAAGCAATAAGCATCACCTTCCCAGTAAGAATAACCACTCCAACCGAACTATCATCTCTAGCATCATTAAATGCTCGAATAAGCTCCTTAACTGTCTGTGGCCGAAACGCGTTTCTTCTCTCCGGCCTATTTATGGTAATCTTATAAACACAAAAGAACAATAAGTAAAAAAAAAAAAAAAAAAGTTTTGAGTTTAATTAAGAAATACTTGTAGCCCATAACTCTCAAACAACTTAACTACGATCTTACCTTGGCAATCCCTTCATCGACAGCTTTCTCATAAATAATGTCTGTGAATTCCTTGCCGGACTCATCAAATGCAATTCGCCAAACGACGTCGTGCGTTGGCACTTCACCATGTATCCGGTGATAGCTATCATTCATTGACGCATTACTTAAGACAATAGACTCGCAATTTGAACTTGCGATAACTGGAACAAGATGGTTAGCAACAGTAACCACTCTCCTTCTCATTGAATTCAGCTCCTTCTCTGAAACTTGCGCCATTGGATTCGAAAGGTAAGTGTTGAGCTCCCTTGAATGTGATTAAAGATTGATCAAAGATCGTTATGTGAAAGCTTAATTTACTTCTTTGAATGCAAGTGTATGCTTTTGAAATAGAAAGAAGGCTTCTAGTTATTACTGAAGTTGAAGATGGCAGTTAGATATCGTTATTTTTATTTTTCTTTTTAATTGTTGTTATCTCCTGCCTTTTTAGCCACCGGATAAGATAAGGCGAAGCAGGGGATTCGGTCTCAATTTGGACACAACGGTTTGACACAAGTTATGATGCCAATTTAAATCTAGGTTAATTACCAACCACCCCTTATTTTGAAAACTAACACATAGATGCTGATTTTAAGGATGGTTCTGGGTATAATAAGTTAACTTTAATGTTTAAAAAATTAGTCAAATACCACTCTTAAACTGACACCGTTTACATTTACCGTTACTGACCAGGGACATATTTGTATTTTCACTCAATACCAAATAAAAATAAAGAACCCATTTAAAACCCCTTGAAAGGAAAAGGAAAAAAGAAAAAAAATCAGGATTTTCACGGTTACATCACCAACACGCTTCTCAATTACTAGGTATGTTTATTTTTGTATTTTGGATAGTATTTTTGATATTTTTAGAGTTAGGTGAGTATAACGAGGTAGAATTTAAAAATTAACAAAAACACCCTCTAAGTTTGTTAAATAACTAAACACCTCTGTAATAAAAACATTAAAAATTACAAAAACACCCCCCACTCATTAAATTTCGACAGCGGCCATCACCGTCGGAAGGTGGCCAGAGTCACCATATCGGCGCACGATCGACTGGATCTGGTCGATCGTGCACCAAGATGACATTTTCTAGCTAGATCCACATTGGATCTGACCAAAAAAAGGCCAGATCTACGGCGACGGCCAGATCTGGCCATATTTGGTCGTCAACGACGGCCAAAGATATGGCCGTCATTGATGGTCAACAACGACCATATATTGGCCGACGTTGACGACCAGTTACGGCCAAAGATTTGGCCGTCAATGACCAAATCTTCGGTCATGGATCTGGCCTTTTTTTACCAGATCCACGGAGGATTTAGCCGAAAAATGACAGATCATCGCACTACCGACCAGATCCAGCTGGTAGTGCGCTATTATATCAGATTCCAGTCACCTTCTGGCTGTGGTGATCGGAATTTGACAAATGTGGGTGGATAGGGGTGTTTTTGTTAATTTTTAAACCTTTTTTTTTTTTTAGTGTTTAGTTAAATTAATAAACTTAAGAGGTTTAAAAAGTTAAAGAAAATATAATAGTAGAAACAAACTTTTGAAAATAGTATGAATAGGATAGTTAAAAATATTTAAACAAACAGACTACGTTACCAAATTAATACAATGATACAAAAGAAAATAAAGACAAAAAATCAACAAAAGTAAAATACTCACCACTTGAATTACAATCTTAGGGTGTGTTTGTCTTTACCACTTAAATCTCACCATAAAACCTTTGAAATCTATGATGGTAAAAAATTGATCTCAGCAGCAGCCACTCTCCTCTGCTCTCCACAAAGAGTGGCGATAGGTAGTTCAGATCCATCAACAGAATCCTTTTATGGCTGTTCAAAATCCTCAACACTCTCATCCCTCATCTGGTTACCAAAAATCATTCAATCGAAGGGCTGCGGCGCAATAAAGGCGCAAGAGGAGAGGGGTAAGAACTAAGAAGTTGAACGAGTTAAAAAAAAAAAAAAAAGGAAAAGAAAGCCTAAGTCAAGTCTTAGGGGTAAGAAGGTCACTTCATATTATGGTATGACGGAAGTGTGACAAAACTTAACCCAAGGGGCCGATGATATTTTGAATAATTTTTGAAACATCAGGGCTTCGTTTGATTCGTTATTCTGATAGTTTTTAGAATAATCTTTTGAAAAAAGTTAAATTGGGTGGGTATTACGATGTAAGATTTGGAAATTAACAAAAATATCTCCTATGTTTGTTTATTTATTAAACACCCCTATAATAAAATATTAAAAGTTAACAAAAACGCCCTCAACCCACCCATCAAATACGGACAGCCGGCCACCCTATCGGAGGGTGGCCGGAGTGTTTTTGCAATTTCTAAAAAAAAATATTTGGGAGTGTTTAGTTAAATTAAAAAATTTAGGAGGTTTAAAAGAAATTGAAAAATATAGAATAATATTTTGGGAATAATGACATTTTATTGTTTAACTTTTTTGGGAATACTAATAATACTATTCCCAAAAGCGAAACAAACGACGCCCAGGTTAACTTCAATATTTGTTTGTTGACGGCGTGTATTTTAAATTGGATTATATAAAACTAGACATGAGCCTTTATTCAATATTTTTGAAATAAATTATAAAAAAATTTATTTTAACAAAATAAACCAATTAGATTAAGACATAATAATCGTTAAATTATACAAATTTTAAAGTAAATATAAATTATATATATATACAAAGTTGTGTTAAGATAAAATTAATAATTGTACCTGTATAATTATTGATATCAATTATAGGTAGATATCATTAAATCATGATATCATTAAATCATTCATCAAACTTGAGAAGATCACCTGAATATTATATGATCTAATTATATTTTCAGGATTATCACCTTGTACAATTGATATTATTTTTGCAGACATTTCTTTAATATTTGATGTCAGTATCTTGTAATGAATCGTGTATGATATTTAAGATCATCCAAATATTATCAAGATCAACCATTTAAACTTAAAATTTATACTGACTTTCTGCAATTTCTGTAACTTATATTTATTTTCAAGTTGCGTTGTGCGGGTATGTTTATTATTATTATTATTTTTATGTTATTATTGGTTTTTTGGTGTTTTAAATATATATTTTCTATATTGAAGTTCATTTTATAATTAATTGATAATTAAAAAATCAATAAATAAAATATCCACAAATTAAACTCAAAGTATATATCATCATGGTTCTTCTCAAATATGTCACCATTTGAAATCCGCAACCAAAGTTTAAAACTTTGTCAAGAAAAGCAAAAAAAATTTGCAGGATAACCCACTGGGTATTATTGATAAGTCTATAAATCAATGAAAAAGAGAAACATTGTTGAAAAATGTGAACTTTTAAGCAAGAGACTTGCAGAGCCAAGTAAAAAACCAATTTTAATTGTTGAAAAGAGAAAATGGATTATTATTATTTTAGAAATTAAAAAAAAAATTAAGAATGTTGAGAAGAGAACTCAGATAGAAAGCATTAAACAACTCCAATAGTATAATTTAAAGACAACTTAATTGAAGCTATGAAGATAAAGGTCTTGTGATACAAATCTATGTGCTGCAATTAGAATTGACCACCACCTATAGCAAAAAAAACATTTGATGATAACATCCTAAAGAAAGATGATAATTGTAAAACCCACAAATCAAACAACAAAATCAATCCAAAAATCAATAAAAAGAGATAGAATAAATATAATTAAAACTACGTATCAATATTTGTTTTCCTTTGTCATCACCAAAATTGAATTTGTTTAATGTGTATGATGATAAAATGAACGGTTCGGAAGTAGGTCTATAGTTATCCTAATTTATTATATTATATCAAATTAAAGCTCTATTTTTCTAGTTTCCAAATATTCAAACTGCTCATCAATTGAATTTTTATTGAAAAAGTATGACTAATTTACTACTAATTGTTAAATGGAAATCGAGAAACAGGGAAAACCAAAATATGTATGATAATAAAATGAATGATTCGATAGTGAGGCTACAGTAATCCAAATTAAGCGTATAATATATCAAATTAAAGCTCTGTTTGTCTAGTTTCTAAAAATTCAAGCCTCTCATCAATTAGATTTTTATTGAGTAAGTTGTGGTTAATTTACTACTAATTGTTCAATAGAAGCCAAAATGTGTATAATGATAAAATAAATGGTTCTTCAATGGGGCTACAGCTATCAAAATTAAGCATATAATATACCAAATTAAATTCTTATCTGTCTAGTTTCTAAAGATTCAAGCCTCTCATTAATTGGATTTTTATTGAGAAAGTTATGGTCAATTTACTATTGATTGTTTAGTGGAAATCGAAATATATGTGATGATAAAAGGAATTGTTCGACAGTGGGGCTACAGTTATCCAAATTAAATGTATAATATGTCAAATTAAAGCTCTTTCTGTCTTATTTATAAAGATTCAAATCTCTCATTAATTGGAGTTTTATTGAGCATGTTATGGTCAATTTACTACTGATTGTTCAGTAAAAATCTAAATGTGTGTGATGATAAAATGAATAGTTTACTAAAGCTACATGGTTTAGCATCAAACATTAGCTGATATTTGTTAAATAAATGAAATTAGTTATATTCAGCAACAACCTCTTTTCATGATATATGTATGTAACAGAAAAAAATATATCAACAAAAAGAGATAGAACAATTATAATTAAAACTACATATCAAAATTTGTTTTCCTTTAAGGATAATAATAATTGTTTGATATATTATAAATAGTTTACTAAAGCTACATGGTTCGGCAACAAATGTTAGATGATATTTGTGATACAAATAAAATTTGTTATATTCAGCAACAACCTGTTTTCAATATATCTATGTAACATAAAAAAATATCAACAAAAAAAGATAAAACAAATACAATTTAAACTGCATATCAATATTTGTTTTTCTTTGTCATCACTAAAATTTAATTGATTTTATGTGTGTGATGATAAAATAAATGGTTCGACCATAGATCTATAGTTATTCAAATTTATCGTACAATATATAAAATTAAAGTTCTATCTTTCTGGTTTCCAAGGATTCAAACCGCTCATCAATTGGATTTTTATTGAGTAAGTTATGACCAATTTACTACTAATTATTCAGTGGAAATCGAGAAACATGGGAAACCGAAATGTGTGTGATGATAAAATGAATGGTTCGGAAATGAGGCTACATTTATCCAAATTAAGTATATAATATATCAAATTAAAGACCTATCTGTCTAGTTTCTAAATATTCAAACCTCTCATCAATTGGAGTTTTATTGAGCAAGTTATGGTTAATTTACTACTGATTGTTCAGTAGAAACCGAAACATGTGTGATGATAAAAGGAATGGTTCGGCAGTGGGGCTATCCAAATAAGCGTATAATATATCAAATTAAATCCTTATCTGTCTAGTTTCTAAAGATTCAAACCTTTCATCAATTAGAGTTTTATTGAGCAAGTTATAGTCAATTTACTACTAGCTGTTCAGTGGAAATCAAAATGCGTGTGATGATAAAAGGAATGGTTTACTTGACCCAAATTTAAGGGATTATCATATTATGACTGATAAAAAATATTTCAAATAACACCTATTAATTAAAAAACAAAATCAACCAAAATTAATTCATTTAACTTATATACTCGCACATCAGCAGGACATAAACAATTAATCATTCATATAACAAATTAAAGTATACAAATATTTTTACAAAAAAACATATTCAACACAAATGAACTGTTTCTACTAATATAGATATGACACATACTTATAGTTCGGCTAACAATAGGATCATCTTCGATTTAATCTTAGTAAAGTACATAAACATTTCCTTGAAAACAAACATAACAAAATTTAATCGATCTTTATGTTAAGATTGTTAAGGAACAATTATTTATTCGTATAACAATTGTTACCTGAAAACGAAATCAACAAAAGTTAATTAATCTTCATATTAAAATTGTTAAGGAATACACTTACCGTTCGGTAGGACTAACACAATTAATCATTCAAATAGATTGACCGAACAAAAACAATCATTCAACAAAATAATAATTGTTAAAATAGTTAGGAGATATACTTACAATTTCGTATTAAAATAGTTAGATTATATACTTATAGTCAGAAGAACGAATCAAAATAACAACTTATTTGACAATGTCAATTGGACATCCTTCCTTTATTCTATGCCAATTCATGAATCTTTGACCTATAGACAATAACAAAAACATAAATAAATAAAAATCATCGATTAACAAAATCGTGAAGAACAGACGTATTATTGACACAAACCAACATAACCTATAAGCAATTAACAAAAGATCACACGTATTGTTGACACCAACTAATATATTACGATAATACACAACTCAAGCCTATTTTATAACCCCTTATTTAGACATTTCGAATGCCAACACAATTAAATACGAATTGAATATGAAGAAATGTTTGCAATGTCAATACAATACACCTATATAATTATTAATAAACATATATGTTTTTACTATTAATGCAATGCACCTATATAATTAATATTATTATTAATTATTAATACAACCAATGCAATGCACCTATGTAATCCAATATCTATGTCTATTTATTTAGACTTTGGAATACTAATGCAGTAATTAATATTGTCTACATCATCACCAATAAAATTCAACCACATGTCAATCACAAATCCAATGTGTCATTATGATTAGACTTTTAGAATGCTAATGCAATGCACATGTATTATTATTATTATTCTTATTAATTATTAATATAGATTCTATTTTTTAATTAATTAATAATTATAGATAGAGCAATAAATACTAACCCAACGTGTCAAGCAAGGGCGGACCTAGCCCATTGGAGGGTAGGCCCAGGCCTACCCTCACATTTGAAAAAAAAAAAAAAAGTTTATATAGGCCATAAAAAAAATTCTATTAATATATATATCCAGGTCTACCTTCAGATTTTAAAAAAAAATGAGAAATATTATACATATATCCAGACTCATAAAAAACTTATTATTAATATATATATTCCAGACCTACATCATATTAAAAGTTTAAAACTCTCACCACTTTTTTCTATGTCCACCTGTTTTTTATGATTTTATCCCTAAAATTCTTTATTCTCTCATTCACTTTCTCTATGTTATCCACTGAAATTGTTGAAGCTTTCACTAATCAAGGTGCCACAATTAGCTTCGTTTTTTGTTTAATCAGTTTTAGGTATATGTATTGCTCATTTCATTTTAGTTTATTTTAGGGTTGAATCATACTTATTTTTTGAAGTTTTTTATTCTAATTTGATGGAAAAATGCATGGATCTTGTGAGTTTGTTTTGTGTTTTGTGTTTAAGAATGTTCATGCTTTCTCAAATTAAACCTTAACTATATTTTACTGAATGTTATTCTTCATCCTTCACCCATCACTTTCCTACATTTCAAACATCACTGTTTGACTGTTCAAAATTATTTAAGAAGTTTGAGTTATTATCTATGTTTATACTAAGAAAATTTTTCCTTTTTTATTAATTCATATTAAAAGTCAAGGCAACGTTGACTTAATTTAAGTTTTGATTGACTTTAGCTTAGGCTAGGTCTGATCAAAGTCATGAAAATTTATATTATAATCTTTGAGAGCGAAAAAAAATTAAAAAAAAAAAAAGGAGGAGAAATAAGAAATTTGTGATTTTTTTGGATTGTGATTGTTGTAAACTCTTTTAATTATATTGAATTTAAGTGGATCATTAGATTCTCGTGGTCTTTTGCTCTCTTTAATTGAAAAGGTTTTTCTGCGTAAAAATTTTCTTGTGTTTCCTCGTGAATTGGATGTTATTTTCAACATAATTTGCTCAAGGTTTTGCTTCTCATAGATTTATTCAAGTAGTAAAATATTGTATTATTGCATTATTTTCTTTCAGATTATTGATATTGTATTATATCCTTTGCTTAAGGTTTGGTAATTTTTTTAAAGTTTTCATTAGTTGTTTGACAAATAATGGCGGAACTGCAAAGGCCCCCCCGGGCAAAAATCTTGGGTCCGTCACTGGTGTCAAGATAGAACAATTTGATTGACTTGTCAAATATGTCAAAATGGAATAATTCTAGAGCTTCCAATATGTGCCATGTGTCGCTCAACACATATGGGTTTTCAGTTATATATATATATATATATATAGATGAGTGTGTTTATATACTGCAGGTTAACTTCAATCTTCATCCCCTCGTTTTTTCCAAATGTGAACATGTAACAGAAATTGTTGCATTCTGATTGAAGATAAGTGATACAGATACTGACATTTGAAATGAGATTTATTTACTCCAAACCTGTAAATTATATATCTCACAAGCATCTTATATAGTATAGCTTCACTCACACGATATCCTAATAAAAAAAGAAGAAAATTCTGCAAACTAGAACTGACTAAGTATACACTCTTTTGACTAACTAACTGAAGGTGTGAGAGGGGTCAGCAGTCATGCCTACCACACAAATGAATACACTATAGTTAATTACTTTTAGCCTAAGCTCGCTCAGCTGCTGCATACATCATGACCTGACTGAGGTCGGTTGCTTGATGGCTTGCCAATCTGTAAACAGGCGATTGGGGGGACCGTAGGAGTGGTTAATTCTCCGAAAGTCTGCCAGCAGAAGGGATCATACATGTGGTACTTTTCCACTTGTGGTTTTAACTCTATGAAAGATAGAGTTACATCTATACATGGTAGGCTGTCACTGCAGGCAAAATGAACAGGTTTTACTGTGTATGTCCCTCTAATTCTTTCATACGTGATTCCTGATAGAGACACAGCAGATGTTTGGTTCTTGCATATGCTTTTGTCACAGTAGAATTGATCGATTACAATTGGAAGTTGGACCTCAGAGACTTGAATGTTTGAGAAAAGTACCCCCTGCACAGAGCCTGATCCACCCTGCAGATGTGAAATTTGAACTCTTTAGAGAAACTACTAGTAAATAGCTTGGAAGTGCCTGGGAAACATGTAACAGTGTTTTATATCTATAATCAATTACAACTTCGGAGATGCTGGACCAACTAAAGAGATGAAACGGGAGTATTAGAATAACTGCAGATTATGTTGAAAATTTGATTAAAACTTTCTGAGAGGATGAAGATAGCATTTCAAAAGTTTAGCGATATCTGTTTAAAACTTTGGAAACCATGTCTGTATTAGATTTAGCAGAAGTATATTTGTTAAATTTTCTTAAACTAGTGCACAAGGCATTACTCTGAGCTAATTCAATCGCCTGTTAGTTAAAGCACTCAGCAGTAAATAGTCCCAATTCTATGTTTGTTAATCTAAACAATCACTTACCTGAGTTTCAATTGCATTATTTTAACATTTAGAGTTCCTCATAACCTTGCCATTAAGGATTTGATAAATGCAATACTTAAAACTACAAGAATTTTCTTATAGAACATGGGATTGTAAGTGGTGTCAATACCTGCCATGTCTTGATTCTGACACCATTCATTGTGTTGTGCATCATGACATCTCGGACAGTGATGTTTGAGACACAGGCTTTGGTGTTATCTTTTCCCAGACTTCCAATGCTGATTCCATGTCCTGGACCACAATTCACATTGTGTACATACACATTTGAGCATCCGGTTTGGATAGAAACACAGTCATCTCCTGCAAAAAGCATAACATTTTACAAGCTTATTTAGCATAAGGGCAACATATGGTTGCTAACATTTGTTATCTATATCATACTAACTGGCTTTAGTTGATCTCTATCCTGCTTGCTGTTTGTATGCCCACTGCATTTAGAAATGCTTCATTCGATATTATAAATATTACTCTACATATTGTCCGGTTGTATGTTCACTTCTATGTTATATGCCCTCTAATAAGGCTTTCATTTAAGCAGAACTAGACAAGACAAGAAGACAGAAACAGAAGATCATGTCGCAGGTGAAGACAAAAGCAAACTTGGAGAGAATACAACAATATGGTGCTCAAAAGCCCACCCTAAATTGGTCCATCCCCTGACAGTCTTGATAAGCATCCAATAACCAGTGGCTGAACTTTTTTTTTGGAATTTTTTAGATTGCTTTTGCTATGATTCTAAACTAAGGTTTATCAATCATGCAACAATATTTTTGTATATGGTTATGGAATTAAGTGCCATCTACTGAAAATGTCTTATCCAAAATAAACTCAATTTTGACTTTGCAGGTTTTATTCTTGCTTGTAAAGATTCAAGCTCAACCTGCAGCCCGGAATTTAAAAGTTGAATGTGATGGAAAAGACAAAATTATTCGGTTTGTGTAATTAATTACCGCAAGCAAGACTGCTGCTATGAATTAGCACATCTTTGGAGTTCTGGAGGTGGATTCCATCGGTGTTGGGACTGTCACCAGGAGATAAAACGCTAATATCATGCACCAGAACTCCCATGCAGTTATCAAACTTGAGGTGGCATTGTGGGCTGTTCTGAATCCTAATGCCAGTCACAGTCGCATTGAAACTCCCGTAGAACCTCAGTGCCTGTTACAAAACAAAACCAAACAACAAATCATGTTCAATAACTGCATAGTCAACAAAATTCAACTGGAATTTCATAGTGTTACTAAGTGGTCCTTACAGTTGGCTTTATGCTTGGCATTTTCCCATAAAGTTCACTTCTTGTCTACCACACAGTTTCAAGGAGAGACTAAATCAGTGGCTGAACAAATTGCATATCAAAAAAAAAAAAAAACTGATGGCCGGAGTTAATTGTTACCGGCATCGGCGGCCTCTCTTGTACAGTACTGTTTAATGGGATGATGAGTTTGGTTTCATCATCGATTGGATCATCATAAGGGGAGTCCTTCCACCAGACAGAGCCTCTTCCATCAATTACACCCTTTCCCTGGATCGTAATTCCTTTCAGCTTTGAAAATTCAATCCACCATAGTAGATCTTTTCCCCAATCTTTGTTGCTCGTTGGAGCAATGATTGTCCCATCCAGCTGACCAAAATCAATTAAAACAGAATTTCTAAATTGATATTTGGGTAAATTAATCCCTTAAATTAAAGACAACATAGATAATAAATTCCTGAATAATTACCTGAAATAAAATGTTAGGCTGACAGTAAGGACCAGAGAATGAAATGGGTCCTACAAGAAAAACAAATTTTGCCGGAACATTAACTGTTGATGCTTCAACTTTACACGCAGCTGCCCAAGCAGCTTCAAACGCCTGCATCACATCACGTGTTAAACAATTAAAAAAGTTAAAAACTAAATAATTTCATTCATAGAATTACAGTTGGTGCTGAAAAAGAAAAACAAAACCGTATTCAATTATGGTTGGTATTAATATTATGACCAAACTGCCTTAACGAGAATCATTTTTTATTGAGAGGGACCACCAGCTTGGTAGTTTATTAGTTGTGTTATGTGTTGTCTTTTTCCTTGTACTTAAGTTATTCATTTTTGTATACACTTTTCCTGTACCCTGTACCCCTCTTACCTTTTTCTCTAATGCCAAGGCATAGCCACAGCCCACGGGACCTATTAACTTGTGTCAAATTTTGTGATTGTTGACCATAATATATTTTAATTGAATTAAAGAATCTTTTCATCAAATGATTCGTTAAAATTTTGCCCACATATAAATAGAAAATTCTTGTGCATGCATGAGTTATTGTAATTTCTTAAATTAATGAATTACTCAAGATAAGAACATAAGAAATGTGTGGAGCTCTGCATTTTGAATCTTTATAATAAGTGACATTAAGCTTCTTTTACCTTGGTGTCATCGGTAATTCCATTGCCCTTAGCGCCAAAATTCATCACGTCAAACACTATAGAATGGCTGCTGCCGTAGCCTTTCTGTGGCGGAAGTGGAGGCGGAATGTCTTGTGCTGGCGTCGTAACTACTGGAGGTGAAGGTACGGGAGATTTATGAGACGGTGGTTTTGGTTTCGGTTTCGGTTTCGGCTTTGGTTTTGGTTTGTATTTATGGTTACCATGACCAGTATGATGGGTAGTGCTTCCTTTGTTTTTGGACAAAGAAGCTGAAAAACTTCTACTATTCCTCCAATGCCTGCCTCTTCTGGCATTGCAGCTCTTAAAACTTGAACACCATAAAAGAATAACAATGAGGATCATAAATGTGAGGCTTCTGAAACTAAATCCTCTCATGTTTAATGTAGAGAGAGAGAGAGAGAGAGAAAACAGAGGGAAAGAGAGGTTCTCTTATTTTTCTTGTCTAAAGTAAGTTAATGAGTGTGGTTTATATAGGCAGAGGCCATAAGAATGAGCAGTTATAATCAGAAATTGCTTTTGATAATGCTATGCATTTATGTTTCATTCAGCATTTTATTAATCACTTTACACACATTCCTTTATGTGAATTCTAGTTGGGATTAATTTAGGTCCGATCAACAGTGATCACAGGGCTCATTCTTTTGCCACATGTCACAATGGTGCTGCACGTGAAGCCTTCCTTTCATCAATTAACAAGAAAATTAACTGGGGATTTCATTATTATTGAAGATATGGATACAGTTATATTGGTTGTTATTGTGTCGTTTGGTTTGTGGAGATTTCTGTGGCCTTCTTCTCTGGTTTCAATTGGTTCAATATTTTAATACAAATTCAGAAAATAATGCAAAAGCCAAAAAGGCACACGTGAGTGGGTCTATATGGTGTCAATGGCACTGATTATAACAGCTCTTTATGATCACATGGAAACGTTCACGGGCTCCAGTTTTGTACTTTGTCTTCATAATCCTCCCACAATCACAAACAATGGCTACCCTTTATCAAATTTCCCAATCACACAAGAAGGCAATTTGCTCAAACCAACACTCTGCAAGGGAATAATGGATGGTGATGGTCCCTTTTCAGTTTCATTTTTAGGGTTATATATATGTATAGAGTTTTCCCTACTTTTTGCTGAATTTTTTTATTGATTTTGATAAATTTCATCTAAATTTTCATTATTGAATTAGAAACCTGTCTCTTCTGATACGTCAAAAATCTGCATTATGAATGAATAAGCTAAAAACGTATATAATTTTAGAGTCCTGCATGAACACATACGTTGTCAGAAACTGCTGAAAAACCTCTATACTGTACGCCCATAGTTTTCGATCATCTGTAATTATTTTAATTGGCTCATAAAAGAAGTACAAGTAGCGTACAATTGACATTAATTTATTTCACAAAATTAATTAACAAGTGAAAAAAATACTCGGTTTATCGATCATGCAAAAACAGAAAAGAAAGATTGTGATAAAGAGGGTAAGATCACATTATCTGAGTTTTCAGATATACAAAATTATGATCACATAAAATGGATTTGATGTGACCACCCCACGTCCAATGAAATGGTTTGATTATTTTGTAATTGATTTTTCTTTTCTTTTTTGAATGATATAGTGGTTTGAAACAAAACAAGAATAAATGAAGTAAATATAATTAGTACAGAAGAGTGGATAAACGTAAATCGAAGTCCCAAAACTGAGTGAAAATGATTGAAATGCAGTTGAGATGAGAATATTTTACATAAGAGTTGTTTTGTTCGTTTACTGAGAATGTGTAGAATAATATATGTGGGCTCCGTGGCTGTCCTCATACAAATCTGTAGCCAACACATTTTACAGAGATGCCATTCACAGCCACACGAAACTCAGCCAACAAATAAATATAATGTTTTATCTGAGAGTCTTTGACCTCTTCCCTCTAGTCATTTTCCTCTCTGGATTTGCCTTTGCCCATCACCAAACCCAAACATCTCTTTCTCACTCATGTGCTATGTTGCACCAGCTACGTATCTTGCTTCAATTCCCAAATTGTGATGGATAGATATACGGGAATTTACAGGAAAAAAGAAATTGTTGAGACAAACTGAGCTAGGCATATCTTTGTTCAATCTCCATCGTTTATCTACCAAATATCCACCAAAGCAAAATAATTGGATCCCTATAAATAATACCCATAAAAAACTCTTAATATATTGATTAAATCCGTTATTGGGCAGCAATATTCTCATATTTGGTTGTACTGTACAGTTTCTTATACTGTGACAAAATAATATATACATAAGATAAGACAATAATCTTCATAATAATAATTGCCATGTGGGTTAATTAAGGAAATGAAAGATTATAAAATAATCTCCTATACCTTAGGACATTTATATTTAAGGCCATATACGTATAAAAAATGAAAAGAATCACAAGCTATTATTAATTATAGAGACAAGCATATATGTGTATGAATGACTTTTGGAGAGAAATAAGATAGTAGGACCTTCTGTTAGCCGTCTTTTAGTGGATCAAAGCTCGTGAACTTTTGGTTCTTCTCCGTGAACTCCATGCGTAGAGTTGTAGAGAAGGTTATTAGGGTTTCTCTGCTCCATTATAATTTAGGTGAATCATTTTCCCACAACCGAGGCATCAATCTTCATGCTTTCTTTTACTTATTAACATGAGCAGCCTCCATAGCAATTTGTAAAGTATTTTTTATAATTCATAGCAATCTGCTCAGTCTCGATCTCCCCTTAAAAATAAAGATGAAAATCTGAGCTTTTTATAAAGTTTTTGAAAAAAAAAAAAAAATAGTGTTCTGTTAAAGCAGTATATACAAGGTCATATCATGTGCTTCGTTATAAATATATATTTTTATAGGTTGAAAACCAATTCATGGTGTATTTCAATTTTTTTATGAGATTATTTTAAATGCTTAACTATGATAAACCAAAAATCCAATGATGAAATATTTAGACTGTTTAGGAATAAATAAGTGTCAGCATGAGCTGTATGTGAGGTGTAATTACTAGATTAATTTGTAATTAATCCTAGAATCAGGTAGTGATATTCTTTGTTTAAATGTAACTAATATAGGAATATGAACTGTATGTTACATATTTTGAATATTTTCTGATCTTATTTGAATTAAAAAACAAAATATGGTTTTTTACTTATTGGGTCAATTCATTAGAAAATTAATCCAACTCAAATTGATTTTTTGTCTCAAAATAAAAAGTGGGTGGATGTTTTAATTATCTATTCTATTTAACTCAAAAATTTTTCCAACTCATTCAACTAAAAACAATTACCTTTCACTCCTTCCAACTAAAATTAATCCACCTAAGACCACCCACCCCTACACAACCATGCGACTATCGACATTGCTAACCGTCATGGTGGAACGCCACACGACGCTGGATCTGGCGATCGTGCGCGTGAATGGGATTTTTCTGTCAAATCTATGGCCAGATTTGGCCATCGTTGACGGCCAAAATCTGGCCATATAGCTAATCTGTTTTTCATCTAGCGAAAATGGTCTATTGTGCACGATCAACCGATCCACCGGTGCGGTTCTGGCGACTATTGGCTACCGGTGATGGTGGTGGTGGCGGCTGGCTTTTTTAGGTGGCGGGGTGTTTAGTAATTTTAACTTTATTGTGGGGGTGTTTTGTAAATTAACAAATATAAGGGGTTAAAATAGATCTAAAATATTTAAGAAAATTCTACAAACAACTTGCCATTTTATAAACCGAATATACTTTCGATATTTTACCAAACACATTTTCAAAACTGATCCAATTCGATTTAATCCAACTAACTCAACTTAAAATAGTTATTCAAAATAACATTTTTCAAATAATCTACCAAACGGCGCCTAGTTTTCCTTAGAGAGGTTTTTCCTTTTTAAAGTAGTCATTGTATCTATATATTGCCTCCATCTTGGAGAAGAAGGAAGATAACAATTATTCACAGAAACCATTGTTTGACATGGTATCAAAGCAGGTTATAGTCTAAGGAAGTCTGTGATAATCAATGTATTTTTTTCAAATTCGAATCCAAATATCACCACTGCAATGTTATGAGTTTGAAGGCCACACTATAGAATATCAACAATCAATCCAACCAATCCAACACCAGCACCGTAGATTATGTTCATCAAGACAACTTCATTTCCTACCGGAGACACTGTGGGAGAACAATTATTTGTTAGGTGTCAACTCATGAGATACGTATGGTGCTTACAACAAAACTGGATACCTACGAAGTAGCAAAAAAACTTGCACTGAGATCAATCTAAAAATAGATTACCGAAAATAACAGAGTGAAAAGTTGGCTTATAAATTTCATTAGGGGTAAAATGGTCTTTTCACTCATAATTAGTTGAAAATGTGGGGAGTGAAAAGAGATAGAATTTCATAGAGAATGCAATAAAAATGAGGGCATTATGGTAATGACTAAGGGCATAGATGAAATTTTATAGAAAGTGCAAAGGTAAAATGGGAAACTATAAATAATATTTTTTATATAAGAGTTGAAGAATGAACCCTAGCCAGTTCTTCTCCTCTTTCACGCCCCCTTCATCCCAAATTCTCTCAATTCTTCAACTCTTTTTCAAGGGAAATTCATAGATTTTGGGTTATTTTTAGTGGAATTTCAATCCCAAGCATCCTTAGCAAGATCCTTGCACTAAGATAGAGTTTAATTTTTAAAGTGTTGAATTCTTATGATTGTGTTCATAGGATTTAAGAGAAAGGGATTTGTGCAGGAAGGCTACTAAAGTGTTGGATTGCTCACATAAGGTAAGTAAATCCAACCCTAGTTATGATTGGAGAATATTGTGTAGAGAATTTCTTTTAGCATGTATGTGCTTAATGAAGAATTGTTGATGGAATGGAGTGAATTATGGTTAGAATTTTCATGAGAAATAGTGTTTGTGTACTGATGTTGTGTTTGATGGAGTTTGGATGAATTATGGAAGAATTGGAGTAGAATTTATGGAGTGTAAATCCTGGACAGGTTTGGCATTAACTTAGAGAATTTTGTTCAAAGTTTGGTGGCTTAGAAGAGAAGTAGAAGTGTAGTCAATTTACAGCTTGTGTGGGCACATAATTGTTTGATGAAATGTCAAAAAGAAGGCTGTATGAATATGATTTTTGTTATCTTGAGATGAGTTTGTAGATGGTAAAGAATGACATGTTTACACTCCATATTGATTATTGCATCAAAATGAATTTAAAAGAATAGTAAGCATGAGGCCATCTACATGCATACATACTATAAGAGCATTAAAAAGCATAAAGAAAATAAAGAAAATAGAAAGAAATGAGAATATTAAAGAAGTTCAAATCTGAAATTTTATTTTAAAAGAAGTGTAAAGATAAAAGAAAAGAGTTGTTGCGATGGGGAACCGTGAGTGACATAGCCCCGCATGCACGCCGTCTTTAGTGAGCGGCCTCAGAATTCAGAAAGAAGAATTGTACAGTCCGTTAGAAGTGCATGTGGATCAGGACTGTACCCAGAATTAGAGAATACACTCACACGGCTAGGGTTCCAAATCCATGCATCAACCGAGTCTGATCAGCAAGAAAGAAAGAAAAGAAAGAAAGAAAGAAACGAAAGAAAAGAAAAGAAAGAAAAGAATAGAAAGAAAGAAAGAAATATAGAGAAAAGAAACAGAAAACATAATAAGAAAAAATAGAAAAACAGAAAAGAAAATGCACATTCTATGCATTTGTGCATTTGCATCATATCTATGCATGATACCATGCCTACTATCATGAGTAGTGAGAAATTAGAAATTGAGAAAGAATAAAGAAAGAACAGAAAAGAATAGAGAAGTGTGATGTAAGGAAAGAAATTCAGAATTTAAGCAACAGAGAGAGAAGGGTAGCATAGCGGGTTTACTTATTGAGTAATTAGTGCTCACTCTGTTGTTTTCAATGTTTTTGCAGGTAGTAGGTGAGATACGGTCACTTAGAATGTCAAGAAGCGGAAGGGTTTGGCAACACTGTCGAGTTGTTGTTTTGTGACTGTATTATATTATGTAGAGATTTGTATATAAAGAAAAATTAGATATGGGCCCATTATTTTATACTCATCTACATGTATATTTTCTTATATATATTTAGTGAGTTTTACTGTTATTTTACGAGTATACTAGCTAGAGAGAGAAAGTATTACATTTTTGATATCAGAGTAAAGGTTTTGGGATTTGACAGTGTGCCTCTCCCTCCGTATTGACATCCCGTAGTTGACCGTTGTAAGTTATTTCTTTCCTTACTTGCAGTAGATGAGTTAATTGAGTTGACTATAAGTATTGGTGTTATGTAGATGAGACGTAGAACTTGAGTAGGCAGTAAGAAGGCAATGAGTACGGGTGAACCTTCTAACCCGTCAGAATCTACTCCCCCTATCCTCGATGAAGCGAAGATCCGTAATATTATACAGCAAGTCTTGGGAGAGAATCAGGGGAGATCGATACTAGAGAGAGTTGAGACCCTAGTTATTGTACCGACCCTCATAGAGGAGAGAAAGAGGTTGGTACCCCCAATAGTGCATAATCGTATTGAGCCGATATATGGGTTGTCTAGTCAACACCAGTCGTAAGGATTTAGGGGTACGACGGACCCAATAGTGGTAGAAGAGTGGTTTAGATCCGTTGAGCATACGATGACTCTTTTTCCCAATGACAGACCGGGAGAAGATTCAGTATGCAAGCTTTCTGTTTAGGGGTGATGCCCGTATATGGTGGGAATTGATGGAGAATACTCACGATACAGCCTCGATGACTTGAGGGGATTTCAGAAGATTGTTTACTTACTGAGCAATTAGTGCTCACCCCGTTGTTTTCAATGTTTTTGTAGGTAGTAGGTGAGATGCGGTCACTTAGAACGTCAAGAAGCGGAAGGGTTTGGCAACACTATCGAGTTGTTGTTTTGTGACTGTATTATATTATGTAACGATTTGTATGTAAAGAAAAATTAGACATGGGCCCATTATTTTATACTCATCTACATGTATATTTTCTTACATATATATAGTGAGTTTTACTGTTATTTTACGAGTATACTAGCTAGAGAGAGAAAGTATTACAGATGTAGAGATTTATTCGCCTCCCTACAACCAAGGAGATATGTGATGCTATAGCAAAAATCTTTTGTGATGAATCGGATGAAACCTATATTTTTTAATTAAACCAGAGATTCTTCTCTACTAAGCAAAATAGTCGCCATTAGTAACGTACTATAATGAGTTGATTGCTATTTTCTAGGAAATCGATCACAAGACTATGTTGTAGGAAGGGACAGTTGAAGGTGTGGTCCAGTTGCATTTTGTAATGGCAAGGCCCCAAGTTCATATTTTTTTGAGTGGACTCGACTCCGAATTTGGTCAAGTCTATGGAGAAATCTTACAAAAAGATCCAAAACTCGATTTGGAGAGTACATATGCATATGTTCAAAGAGCATACCAATAGAAATAGACAATAAAGGGTTCTCATCCAATCTCTAAAAGCTTGGTGATGCTGGCCAACCGAATGCATCAAGAACCATCATCTAGCTCCTCGAAAATCAAAATAATCAATCCAATGGAAAGTCTAGAGGTCAGACATGTTCTCATCGTGGTGAAATAGGTCATTTGAAACAACAATGTTGTGAAATTATTAATATCCTAAGTAGTGGGACTTCACAAAGAAACCTCGAAAGCAGATTGTAGGAAAAACTATGGTAATCTCTACGGAGGAAGAACAACTGCAGCCTACAACAAATGTTACTCACCTAGGTATTGTTGGTAAGACATTTGTCTTTTCTGCAATTTCTAATAATAGTACTTGGATTATTGATACAGGTGCATCCGATTATATGACTCAGGACTCCAACCAATTACAATCTGTTTCCCCATCTCCTCAATATGTTATCTCCACAACTAATGGTAGTACCTCTCCTATTACCGGAGAGGGCTCTGTCATCTTATCCAATACTCTCATATTAAATACTATCATGGTTGTTCCATCCCTTCAATGTAATCTTTTGTTTGTTAGTCAAATTATCTCCACTTATTCCATCCCTTGCATTGTAACTTTTTGGCCCTCATTTTGTGTTTTTCAAGACATTCTCACTTGGAAGATTCTTGGTTATCATGTTAGGTAGGGCAAACTTTACTACTTGGAGTTGACAAAAAATGGGGGACCAAAATTCTGTTAGGCAAATCAAACTAGTAGTAAGGACAAGCGAAATGAAAGCACTACAAGAATATTTGGCTGGTAAATTCAAAATGAATGATCTCAGCCAACTTTAGTATTTCTTGGGGATTTAGGTCGCAAGATTGAAACACGAGATTTCACTCTCATAACAACAATACATGCTAGACTTTTAACTAAAACTGGAATGCTTGCTTGCAAACCAACAAAGGTGCCCATAGAAATGAATCACAAGCTCGTAGAATGTTTAGATTAAGCTCCAACAGACAAGGGTCGTTATTAGATGTTGGTTGGAAGATTAATCTACCTATCAAACACGAGGCCAGATATAGCTTATGCAGTGAGCGTTGTGAGCCAGTTCATGCATGTACAACTTGAAGAACATATGAATGTGGTGTATCGAATCCCAAGATACTTGAAGAGTTCTCTAGGAAAAGGATTGTTGTTCTCAAAAAATGATATTTCTAACATTGAAGGCTACATAGATTTTGATTGGGTAGGCGATTGAATTGATAGAAGGTCCACATCTAGGTATTTTATTTTCGTGGAAGGTTATTTTGTCACTTGGTGAAGCAAGAAGCAGAAGGCAGTAGCAGGATCAAGTGCATAAGCCGAATTCCAAGGTATGGCTCATGGTGTGTTTGAATTGTTGTGGGTTAAGAGTGTACTAAAAGATTTGGGGATTAAATATGCAGAACCTATGAGTCTTCATTGTGATAATAAGGTTGCTATTGAGATTGCACATAATCTGGTACAACATGACTGCACCTAATATGTCGAATTTGATCATCATTTCATGAGGCAAAACCTCGATCGAAATATTATACAGTTACAATTTGCTCAGTTTGAAAATCAGTTATTGATATGCTCATGAAGATGATTTCAAGAAAGGTGTTCCATGGCATAATCGACAATTTTGGCATGATAGACATCTATGCTCCAACAGTCCAATTTGAGGGGGAGTGTCAACATGAGTTGTATGTGAGGTGTAAATTACTAGATTAATTTTGTAATTAATCTTAGAATATGGCTAGTCGACTATTCTTTTGTTTAAATGTAATTTAATATAGGAAGATTTAGTTTTCCTTAGAGTAGGTTGTTTCCTTTTTTAAATGTAGTCATTGTATCTATATACTTTCTCTATCTTCGAGAAGAATTAAAGATAAGAATTATTCACAGAAAGCAATGTAATTTAATATAGGAATATTTAGTTTTCCTTAGAGTAGGTTGTTTTCCTATTTTAAAAGTAGTCATTGTATCTATATACTACCTCCATCTTGGAGAAGAATGGAAGATAAGAATTATTCACAAAAACCATTATTTGAAAATAACAATAAGTACTTTTCTAAACACTTTTGCTTTCTATTTTCATATTACGTTTTAGATATTGCCATTGGTTGCTTAGAAAATTTATGCACTCACTTAGTACTAGTAATCATATGAAGCAATGACAGCCATAACGTGGTTAATTTGCGCTTATTATTGTCATATTCATTGTCTTTATCTTGAGTTCTCACGTTCCCATTTAATCAATTCTCATAAAGCTTGAGATTTAAGAAATTACCAAAGCACTACTAGGGGTGGGATAATCCGGTTAACCGAACCGGTTTATCCAAACCGAAAACCAAACCGGTTTTTCGGTTAAAAATAGAATGTAAACCGAACCGAATTTTCAGTTCGGTTACTGGTTAACCGGTTTTCAAATTATCCTTTAATCCTTAAAATTTTTCAATATTTCATTTAAGTCCCTAAATTCAAATATTTATTATTTTATATATAATAATTTTTTTGCTTTTATATTTACGGTAAAACCGGTTTAAAATTCTTTTCAAACCGAACCGGTTTTCCAGTTTTTTGAATTTCACAAACCGAAAACCGAACCAGTTTGTAAAAAAACCTAATTTTCGGTTCGGTTCAGTTCAGTTTTCGAATTATTTATCTCACCCCTAAGCACTACCATTCATGACTTAATCATACAAGTTTTTTTGTGATTCTTTTTATTCAAGACCTCTGCTTACCATTTTGTAAAAAAAACACTTCTCAACCAATCAATTAAGTTAAGTTATCTCAAACAATAATACTAGTCTCACAAACATCTCTTACTAACCCCATGTGACAGTTTGCAATTGGCTTGGTCAGACGGGACCCATGCAAGTTGACCAATTGCCAGCCGACACATGACGTTTGTGAGAGAAAGTTAGTGAGAAGTGTTTGTGACTGTAGTATTACTCTATCTCAAAACTATTCAACATCCCTTTTTAAATTGACTGATTTCAAAAATCATTTCAAAGAGTAAACAACTTTTTCCCACCCAAATAATGTCTTAACGACACTTTCCCACTTACAGACTTTTAAAATACCATTTTACTACCCAACTTTGTATTTCATTTTTGATTCTAGCATCTTTGCAACTCTACATCACCATCATTCTTTTCTCCAATCATCACTCACTAAAACCCCTCAAGCCCTACTCCCGTCTGTTAGTAAACGGTCCTGTATACGCAGCGGAAACAAAAATTAATATATAACAGGATCGTTTACATGAGCCAAGATCAAGGGTATAATTTTACAATTCATATTAAAGCAAGAATCTGCAGAAATTAATAATCTGTGTTTAGAAACCATACGCACGTTTGGAGGCTCCAACTGATTGTCTTTGAACGTTTTGCTACCGATCCAGTGTAGATCGAATCCACGTAGTCCACACGAAACAATCTCAAAAGAACAAAGAGGTATTGCTAGATCCTCTTTGGCTTCAAGATAAGAAGAAAAGAAATCAAATTGAATTGATTTAGGCCAAAAAGGTTTCTGGCGTGGGAAGGTAAGAGAGGCTGCTGTGTTTTTATTTTTCAAGAAAAATCAATTCACTTTATAATTACACACACTTTTTTTTTTATAGTAAAATAATCAAGTTGCCCTACCCCATACGGAATAGGCTTGGCTCCAACCCAAACGCCCCAGTTGCCAAACACTCCCAATTTGATTTATTTTATTCCATCATTATCTCAATTAAAATCAATTAATAATATTTAAATATATATTAACATTTAACAATAATGATAATATATTTAAATATGTGCGAACACACATTTAAACGTAATTTTACTTATTTAATTTTTCTAACAATTAAATAAGGCTACGACCTCACAAATTTAATTGCACTGTAAAATTACCAAAATACCCTTTCACCTTAAAGACGAAAACGTCCTCTTTCTTCTTGAGTCTTAATTGCTTCTATGTGTGTGACCCATAGGCTCCTCATCATATCGCGGTGTATAGTATCGCGATTAACACCAATTAATCTTCTCACTAATACACAGACCAAGATTGGCCCCTAGCAAGGCATCATGGCCACCCGATAGATTCGGATTCACAAAGTAGCTACCTGTCAACGATATGGTTACCGTGCAATTCGATCCTTTCATTATATGTTATCTCGACGAGACGAAGACATAGAAATTGTCAACCTTTGGTTACTCTCGATATTATTTATTCAGTTTCTGGACCAATGACCCGTATATAAACTGGATAAGCAATAACTCAATCCCACTGTGGCCACAGTTTAGTGTCATTGCCATATACTGAATTCCTGTGAGATAACTTTCTCCCATACCCCGGGAGTGACGAATCCTCTGTCAATCCAGCATAGTCTTGATACCCTCCTTGATGCAGCCAATCCCACCGTATTGACAGCTCTGAAAAGAACTGCGTTAGGCTGTGTCAACCTACACCAACGATACCAAGGCGCTCCGGTGATCTCAAATCTAAGGATCACATGCACCACCATTCGTTAGAGGATTTGTTCCATAGACACTGGGGTTACCATCCATATGGAATCCTCTGGTGGGTCAGTCCAGTGAACTTGCTACGGTATAATCGCCTACAGCAAACACCTATGTGTTGCACCAAGTTGTCACCAACACCTTGACAATGAGATCAGTCACTGCCTTTCGACGGGTCGTTCAACACTATGATAGCCTTACCGTATTACTGTGCCCTTACTTCAAATAATACTGGGCTACGGACGTTTCAGAAGGGCCACCATATTTGCTCATAGGGTTCTCACTATCAAGATTTGAAACACTTGATACCCTCGTCACGGTTCTACCATTCTAAGGACATATATCAATACATATGCATAATAATATTTACGCAATTAAGTATAAAATGTCTTTTTATGGATTAATGAACATTATTACAAAGAGTCAATCTACAATATTGATTGGCTCTAGGGCATCTACTCTAACACCGTTGACCCACCAATCATCGGTAATCGAGCGATTAGTTTCATACCGTCGCTCCCAAGTCAAATTCTGATCGATCCTAACTACCAAAATCCAACCTTCCGCCATCAAAAGATTATCGGCCTCCTTCTTCAAAAGTCTAACAGCTGAAACTATTTTGCTCTTTGTCCGCCGTCGAAATATAAATTTAGATAATAAAGTGATATTTAAAAAGTCTATGGGTAGAAAAGTGTCATTAAGTCATTATTTGGGTGGAAAAAAAAAAAGTTTGTTAACTCCATTTCAAATTATTAAAGTTATATATCACAACATGCCCAATGCAAAAATTAGAGATTAATTTCAACTAATTATATCCTCCTAACTTGTGCCGCATTCACATTATAGAAGGAGTGTATAATAGTGATCATGGATATGATAATCTTATTATCTCTAAAAGTCAAATTTTGTTTCCCAAAAGATAAAAGGAAGTTCGAGATAGAAAGAAAATGCCCCCGATAACTTTCATCTGAATGTATAGAAAGTGCAATTTAGATGTGATTCTTGATATTACAATCTCACTTTAGCTTTAAGGTTAACAATAATTATAAAAGAAAGAATGAGTTGTTCACAGATGATTCTAGAAGTTGAAGCAATTATATATTATATCTATATATGAAACTGATAAGTTATATATATTGAGCAAAGCAAAACCCACAGATGTTATTATTATTGTTGGTGGTGGGGTAATGGTTATAGTTGTGAGTTACTTTGTGCATGTGAATCCATCGCTGAATTTTCTTCATTTTGGATTCTTAAATTTAGGAAGACAAATCTGCTTTTGTCGCCACTACTTTTGTTTCTACTACAAGAAACACCCTTAATTCATGGCCTACTCAAGCTTACCAATGTCACGGATCATTGATTTCAAACCCTAAGATTTGCTTCATTATTTTTATCATTTAAAAATTAAGGGGACAAGAATGCAACATCTCGTGCACTTTTCTCTGTTCTTCCTTTCCTTCTTCCCTTGGCATTTCATGCAATAAAGGATTTCTCAATCACCATTACTGATCGCACATGGTTTTTTGAAGGCAGTATTGTCCCATCATGTATCTCAATTTCTACCTAAATAAATACAAAATCAAATCCAACTTGTGTCTAATTTGAGAGGTGTTTGATCTACGAGATTTATTTTTGAAAGTTGGAATGTTCTTTTCTTGATGACTTTATGGGAATGGGACCCTAACCCTAACATAATGTACAACTCCACAGTGGAATTTATTTGTATTTAATGAGGCACAGTAACTAATTGACAAATTTTGTATTAATTGATAGAAGATAATTTCATTGTCATTTTTAATCATACATTGCATCCATCCTCCCAAACAAAACCAGCTCCAAACAATTGTCAGTTTCTATGCATTTCCAAAATGTAACAATCTTTGAAAATGCAAAATATAATATAAAGAGTAAACGACTTTTTCCCACCCAGCGTTTGTCTTAGTGACACTTTTCCACCCAAACGGTTTTAAAATACCATTCTCCCACCCAAAGTTTACATTTCATTAATACCTAAAATACACTTCAATTTCTCAGCTGACGTTCGACAAGTTGCCAAGAGCCAACTTAAGAGAGGATTTTGTAGAGTGGAGGCTGGTGGATTGAATGATAGTTGACCGATTGAATATTCTATGCCGGAATTAGTTGGAAATCAACTTATAAGAACAGAAAACCCTAACTTTGCGGTGGTCGACAATCGGTCAGAAATCAGGTGTCAGAATAAGAGGGGTTTCGTACAGAAGAGACCAAGGTGGTGACGGAGAGAATTGTAGCCGTCGAAATCGGTTGGAATCAGCTTTGGGTAATAACGGAATATTAACCTTGGGTGAAAAAGTAATATTTTGAAATTTTTTGAATAGGAAAGTGTCATTAAGGCAAACCTGGGTGGGAAAAAGTCGTTTACTCTAATATAAAATTAAAACCATTCATGTTCCAACCGGTTTTAAGAGCTATTTATTATAACTGTCAATCCCATTATGCCATTAAAATGAACCTGCGACAAAATTAAGTTAGAAGAGACAACTACTTGTTACAAACTGAGAATCCTTGCTGGCCTCTCAGAATTTTTTTTTTTTTGGGGGGAGGGATTTTTGTCTCTCTCAATTCTTCCAATTGAATCTGGTAAAAAGTATAGATGAGTTGGCGTCTGGATTAGTTAATTTTATTGATCAAATCAACTGGTGTGTATATTTATATTCCCAATTTTGAAGGGATGTTTTCTTGACTGCATTACAAACTTGAAATCAATTAAAAGATGACAACACAAAAAACAATTCATTGTTGTTGTTGTTGTTTTATTAATCTTAAAAGTTTATAGGTATCTGATAATCTATATAATCAAACATAAAATGTGTCGTGTAATGTAGAAAGATCAGTAAATTGTCAGTTAACTATGAGTAAGAGGGAACCAAGTTTAACAAAAAAGTTGACCGATGAGTCAGGAACGGGGATTCTTCTTAACAGATAACAACAAACCCTTTTTTTTTTTAAATTAATTAATCAGTTGGTTCTGGGATTAGGTTAATTAATCAAGTATTATCTATGGACTTGCCTCTTTTGTTTGCCTGAGTGGTCCCTAATTGTCTACATTTCATTGTCCCATGCAAATTGATCTTCTAAGATCATAAGTTAATATAAATAAATAAATGATCTCTACCACAGCCTGGCTCCATTTCCAACCCAGTTGATTATTTGCTTCGTTAGCCATTGTTACACAGTTGAGCTCTATTGAAAAGACTACAATGTTTGCACATAATTGTTAAGAAGTGAAACAGTGAAATATAAAATATAAAATTTTTTTTTTTTTTTTTTTTTGTTTCTTTAATATTTAACTGCATCTTACAATTGCCTTATGTTTTCTGTGTATCAACAGTATTAGTGCAGTTTCTGTATATAACTATATAACATCCGTAACTTCCCATAAAATGTTTACTTGGTCACCTCAATCCACCTCAACCTATCCTAGTATTATCTACTGTCCACGTACCAAATTAATATTCTATCACATAATTATTTCAGTGTCTATAGGAATAGAAGCCTCAGAGCTCAGTGTGAATGATATCGTCTGTTATGACTTCTGCTAGCTCGGCATATTTGTCCTCGGAACTAATGTCATCTGTTATGGGTTCTGCTAGCTCAGCATCTTTGTTGTCCTGGGAACTTAGGCAGTCTGCCGAAGGATGCACAAAGCCATACCCGAAACCTTGGGCAGAATTGCAGTAGGTCTCAACTGTTCCATCCTTCTTCTCTAAGTTGACATTGCTCAAGACTATGCTGCTGCAGGGGACAGTGTCACTACAGGCGAATTTCATCGCTTTCGAGCTCTTTGTAGTCCCAGTAATGTTCCGGTACATGATCTCACTTATTTTCACAGCTGATGTCTGGAAAATCAAGAAAAAACAAGAGTTCACAATTTTCAGGATTCTGATTGGATGACTAAGATGGTTATCACAAGTTTGCTGAGTTGAGACTCCCTTGTTTCTATTACCACTAAGTGGCTTTTAGAGGTGATAAAAGGGAAACTGGAGAAAGTACCTGATTCTGACAGGCTGTTGGGGAATCACAGTAGAACTGATCAATAATTATGGGATTTGCTACATCTTCCATCCTGACATTTTCAAAACGTACCCCATGAACATAACCCGAACCTCCCTGGAGCATAGAACCATAAAGAAAGTGATTTATGCCAGTTTCAAAGAGAAAATTACCTTAATAGCAGTTAAGATGAGTTTTATATTTTTGACATGTAACCCTATGAACTGTGTTCTATCTACAACGATTGAATTCCGACAAAAAAAAAGGTGCATAGAGCAACGAAAGGGCTCTTTTGCATCTCTAAGGCATAATAACAAACAACAACTTTTTGCAATAGAATTTAAAAATAAAATAATAAACAACCTTCAAATTTGAACTTGAAACAACATTCAAACACCATCATTACCACTCACTCAAAAGAGTTACTAAGTCACTTAGATGGACATGATGTAGAAAACAGTCTCTTTTCAGGTTTAGACAGTTGAAGTCCCATTTGATCTTATTCTATTATCTCTTCCAAAGTAGGTAATTTGGTAATGTCGTAATACATCATACTGATGTTGATCATTTGCTCATTGTGATAAAAAAATATATTACCTGCCAAGTCTTAATCCTGAGGCCATTAGTAGTTTCCCTAAGGAATGCTGTATCCAAGACCACTTTTGTGACTATGCCTGTCGAGTTGTCCTTCCCAAGGCTTCCAATACTAAGAAGTAGAATTTCACAGAAAAATTAAGAAAAGAAAAAATAGAGATAAAATTTGAGTTTCAGCTTTCTATGCTGAGGGACAGAATACTGATTAAATTCTGCCCGTGTATCTTTAACAAATGGAATATCAAACTACACATACCTGACTCCATGTCCTGGTCCACAATAAATTCTCTTCATTTTGATAGCAGAGCTACCATTGACAATTGAAATGCAATCATCACCTGAATGTAACACAAAGAATCACCATGAAAGAACAACCTGTCAGAATGCTTCAGCATGATATCAATGGGAAGACCTTGGTGCACCTTTTATTTACAAAGATTTGTTATATGTGTAAGAATTGTGTGCATGATTTGTATAGAAGGCACCATTTCAGCTGTCCTTTGGATATTTTTCCCAACATGATGTGCTCTTTTGGCCCTTTTGATGACTAAAACTAGTAAACCTTAACCATCATTTGTCTTCTATAGCCATTTTAGTTATCATCATTTGCAAAATGAGATAAGAAGAGTGTTCTAACCTGTTCCAATTTTGCAGTCTTGGAGTATAACATTAGTGGAATCTGAGATATGGATTCCATCAGTGTTTGGACTGTCTCCAGGAGCTGAGACTAGTACTTCAGATATTCTCACAGATTGACACCGGGAAATGACAAAATTCATCTGTTGGCTGTTCTGAATAGTAAGGCCTTTTACGCTTACAGCTGAGCTCGAATCTATAGTCAATGCCTGCAGCAAACTCTTATATTAAATCTCACTCACCATATATGACGTGGTAGTTCTAGTCCGACGTGCTTTTTTTATGTATTGTTTTAAAGCAAAAATAAAACAATGAAGGAGAGATCCTTACTGTTGGTGCCCCTCTGCAAGGCTGTAAACAAGGAAGATGGGACAATACATGTTAAACTTTATCTTTTGGTTGAAGAACAGAATGGAAGATATATAGAGTAAATGCAGAACAATTACATTTGACTTGTTCTTTTTGCAAGACGCAGCCCACCATTGACTGCCCGAGCCATCAATGACTCCACCCCCCTGGAAAAGGACCCCTTTCAGCTTTGAGAAATCAAGCCAGAGTCGTGAGAGATTTGGATCCCAGTTTTTAGGCTCATCTGGGGCGACTATTGTTCCATCAATCTGTATAGCAAAAATAATAACGTTAGAGGTAGTAATGCTGATGCTATACAATCATCATCAATAAGGATATTAGTATTGAATGATAGTGTTGATGAAAATTTGTACTGCAGATACTTAATATGTTAAATAAATATATATATGCTTGATTTGATAGATATTGAAGAATACCTGAATGACCAAACTATCAGCACATGGCCCCTGAAATCTTGTTGCATTAATTAAATAACGGCGTCCTGGAGGAACCAAGAAAACTGACTGTCGTGTGGAGCAGGCTGTGTTCCACGCATTTTTGAAGGCCTGATGATAATAAATAACATTGTAGAAGATCAAATGCTAACTTACAATAGAAGAAAGAGCATAAGAGCAAACTGTAGTTGATGAAGAATAACAAGAAGAAAACAATGCCGACAGTTAAAGCTATGAAATCAGAACCACTGCTTTTCTGACACATTTATGTTCAGAATAAATCAACCTTTTATATCATGTCAACTTGTAATTTATTCAAGTGCAAAACATGTTTTTTAAGATTTAATTTAAAAACACAAGCATGCACCTGGGTGTCATCAGCCACTCCATCTCCAACAGCTCCAAAGCTATCCACATTTACAAGAACCTTGCTACCGCGGTCACTTGTCCATGATGGCATATCAACAAGTTCCACCTCATCGTCTTCTTCAATGTCCAGGTTCTCAAGCTCCCCAGGCACGGCAATATTGTCAAGTACCATGTTTCCTGCAGCTGCATGGGCTGCTATTAGTAAACCAAAAATGGAAACCATGAAGAATTTATCCATGTTTTTTTTCTTCTGTTCTTGTTTTTCCGCAAGATTTGGTTGATTTGTACAAATCTAATGGACATATTGGATTTTAATTTATAAGTGCACATTAGTTTTGAAAATTAAGGGATTTGTGGGCTATATGGCTTTGCTTAAAAGTAGATGAAGGTGCTGCAATTTGTACATGCCTACACTTAAAGTACAAGGGAAATTTTTTTTTTTTTGTATTTCTTTGCTTTACTCTTCAACCAGTGCACAAATATTTCACCAGTCAAAAGTGTTCATGGGCTGTGTCTGGCTTTTGCTGTCTCCCCCGGTCAGATAAAATGGATAAAAGAAGTATTGTGAAGGAATTTTTTCTAGACAATCTGAGTTCTTTAATTGTAAAAAAAAAAAATATATATATATATATATTATTTGTGTTTCCAGTGCTAGTATCCAGCAATGCAATCAATTTTCATTTAAATATAGAAGAAAAGTTCAATAGATTAGTTAGACCAAACGGAACAACAGAAAAGCAGATCCTCTTTGTCCACTACATGCATGCTAAGGCCAAGGCTTCAAGGAAAATTAATAAACCTTTCCATTCTAGTCCAGTGCAGGAGAAGTAAACTTCACAGACACGGCTCAGCTTGTTCCCAGCCTTCGTTTAAATGATTAAAACTTCTTCTATGTGACAGGGCAGTCTCCTGAGATGGAAGATGAGGTGCTTAGTGCTTGGTTTCGCCGCGGATACCATATCCTGCAAGTTCATATCGCCAGCTAATGTTTGAGGTACATAATACAACTTCTTGAAAACAAATCTGAAACACCATATACAAGTCTTGGGCTACAGGGCTAGCCATGAATTTCTTTGATCGGTATAGTATGGAATACTAATGGAAATTGTTTACTTCAATTAAACTATGACCGATGTCCCACGTCACTTTTCTTGCCACAGCAACCTCTCTAATTTGCATTGACAATTCAAATTCCCCTATTTCTGAATAAAAGTTCGACACTTGCAAATAAACAGCAAAATCCTTCGGCTCAAGCTCCATCAAGTTTTTTGCTATTCTTCTTCCCACAATTTCATTGCCGTGAACCCTACAACTACGCAGCAATGAACTCCATATTACACAATCGCCCTTTCCTGGTGTCTGCAGCAGCAACTCTTCAGCTTCATTTAGCAGACCTGCACGGCCTAACAGATCTATCATGCATGAATAATGCCGCCGCTCTGGTTCGATGCCATAAATAGATCTCATTGAGTTAAACACCATGCGTCCTTCTTTTACCATCCCTGAATGATTGCATCCTGAGAGCACACACAGAAAGGTTACTTCATCAGGAGTCACACCCTTTTGAATCATTGCTTCCAGCATGTCAAGGCATTCTCTTCCCATTCCATTCCGAGCATATCCATTAATAATTGACGTGAAACAGACAACATTTGGCGATGGAATTTTGTCAAAAACTTGTTGAGAAAGTTCAACATGACCGCATCTTGAATATGCATCTATTAAAGAACATGATACAGCAGTTTCATATTCAAAACCAGCCTTTATTGCAACACAGTGCAGCAATCTGCAGCTACTCATGTTTGCCCAAGCAGATACTGATAGGGCTTTCAGTGTCGTGGACAAACTAACCTCATCAAATCCAACTCCTTCATCGACCATCAAACCAAACATCTCAATTGCATCCAAAATGATTCCACAGTGTAAAAAAGAAGTCATTAATGAGTTACAACACTCCAAAGTTCGCTCAGGAACAGCCTCAAATATAGCCACTGAACTCCCAATGTCATTGCACTTCCCATACATATCAATCAAAGCAGATTGAATATGGACGCTCCTGTGATCAAAACCCATTTTCAAAATATAACAATGAATCTGTTTCCCAAAATCAATATTCCCAGTCCCACTAGCTAAATTCAAGAACCCGATGAATGAACGTATTGATGGCCTCTTCCTCCAAAATTGCATCCTAGAAAACAATTCAACAGCATCAAATACTAAACCATGATCAGCAAAAACTGAAACAATTGAATTCCATGAAATAACGTCACCCGCCGAAATAACCTCAAATGATTTTCTCGCATCTGTCAAACACCCACAAGCAGAATAAAAATCTACCAAGGAATTGGCAACAAAAGTACTCATATCCACCCAACCAAGCTTAATCATATCACAATGTAGTTGCCTCCCTTCACTAAGAAACCTCTTATTACTACACCCACGAATCACATAACAAAAACTCAGCTGATTTGGCCCCACACCAATAAATTTCATTTCACCATATAATCTTAACAGCTCATCTGACCGATTCACTTCACAAAACCATCGTAACATCAAATTCCACGTCGCTAAGTTTCTTTCAGGCAATTCATCAAACAATCTCAAAGCTTTATCATCGAATCCCATGCGCATATAAAGATCAATAAGTGCACTGCCAATATATAAATTCCTTTCAAATCCAAGAGAAACCAGTCTACAATGAACTTGCATTCCTTCTTCGTAGAACCCGAAATTGCTACAAATACTTGTAACAGAAGAAAATGTGGAGGCACTTTCTTTTATTCCATGTGAAACCATTTCATTATAAAGAAAAAGAGCCTGTTTCGGGTTCCCATATTTACCATGCCCCGATATTAGCAAGTTGTAAGTAACAACATCACCAATACGCATTTCATCGAACAGTTTCTGGGCAGAGCTCAACTCACCAGATTTTATTAAACCATCAATTTCTTGGTTTTTGTAGTACGTATACAGTTGAGGATCGGGCTCACAATACGAATCTAATAACAAAGGTGAGGTTCGGGAAACAATAGTTCTACCCTTTGGTGTTAAGGATGTTATAGTGCGGATTAATTTATTGCTTAGCATTAGTTTTGGGGTGAATTTCACAGATTACTAACTAGGTATACCATCGGCTTTTAAAGGGTACGGAACTTTTTATTTTTTATTTTTCTTTCTTCTCAACCAAAAGAGACAAGGAAATTGTTCCAATGGTGGCTTCTGCAGACGTACTCTTAGTATTCAAGACCAAATATGTTAGACCGTCACACAAAATGGGTACCACTGAATCCATAGCTACTCCCCAGTCCACCAACCCATTGACAATTCTCTCTTATTTGCAATTTTCTCCTTCAATTGACAGTGAACTTACCTTAAAACTTTCCAATATAATAGTGAAACTGAAACTTCTTGTACTTTTCCCCTTTTTTTTATGTCATCCGCACTGAAACAGAAGTAGCATTGATTCCTCAATCTTTTGCGCTAAGGCAACAATAGGAGGACCGGCCTTCTAGAGTTTGTTGCATCCAGGGCCCATCATGATAATATAATTCAACCCCTGAATGGTTCGTGGTGGGTACACACTACACACAATCCTCTTGCTCTTGCGTGCAGAAAACACATTGCGTTAAATTTCAAGAAGACTTGCCGCAGTCCCACAAAATATTCTCATCCACCTGAAAGTAGTTTTTTTTTTTATTATTATTATTATTATTATTTTAATTAGACAGAACCCTATGGTCAAATTTTGGCAGTTTCATCCTTCCGATATTCCATAGAAAAAAACGTAACTAAGAGAAACAGCAAGAAAAATAATAAACAGGCTAAATTGCGATGACAGTAGGTCAATCAGTTCCTTATAAAACCAAGCAGCAGTGCAGAGGTCTTAAGGAATATTTATTTTATAATTTTATTGATATGGTAACATAAATGCAGCAGCAGATGACTGACAGGCATGGACATTCAAATACTCATACAGATCAACAATATTAACATGTTGATGCAATAGCCTCCAGAAGGGAAGCTGCAAATTGCATTTGGGTTTCTTCATCAATTTTTGAGAAGAGAGGAACATGTACAAATAGAGATTTGTGGCAATTCTGCTCGGCGAACCGAAGAGAGTGATAGTAGACATAATTGCATACAAAACGACCTGCATCATTTGATATAGCGACATCATAGCCCCCCTTCTTCAAGAACTTCAGGATTGCCCCAGTGGAGCAAGTAGTCTTCAAGAACCAAAGATGAAAATGTTAACATACGCATTGGAAAAGAGATAGACATGATGGATGGCTATGCAGAGCAAACAGATGCTACAATGTGTCCAAACGGTGAGTATAATGTTAAGCAAGTACAATGATTATTGTGTTGATTAAACTCACAAGATTTATAAAGACAAATTATTCATGGTATCCAAAGGCCAAGTCAATTACTGTAAAGTTTTCACATTTGAGACTTTAGATTAAATCCAGCCCAACTAGTGCAGCTACATTTTCTATCTCCACTTTTACATGTAAGTTCATCCTACTCCCTCTTCGTTTAAAAAGCATATTCTTAGTTTATTAGACTACATCATAATTAAAAATACATCTATAGTAACGAATGGCATTTTGTATCATTGTGCTTCTCTAAATTCAAATGTTTAAACAATTGCATAAAGGCAATGGTAAAAGATAAAGTTAAACACTAAACCCTCAATCTAATTATTTGTTAAAATACTGAAAATAAAATTAAATGGTTAAAAAATAGAAATGGTACCTGGGAGAGCAATAGTGATCAAGTGAATTTGCTGATTTATAGTATAATCCAACAAAAACTTTATGAAAATGCTGTTGAATATATTTTGGCAATACCCATTTTCTAATGTCTCACAAGAAACGATGGTGTTGGGGGATATGTACAAGTGTTTAAGGATGAAAGGTGTTGCTTAAATTACCTCTCTTGTCCGGGAGATTCCTCCATCTTCAGGGACTATTGGAACTTGCTGAAAAACAGCCCAAGCGAAATCAGTATAGTAGATTTTAAGGTAGTTTAATCAGCAACACCCAGGAGTGTATTTATCTCTTTTACAATGGAGGGTTTTCACATGTTTGAATTTACAGAAATAAACTAACCAAAAAAGACTTTATGTTATAGATTTGCAAGGCTACTAAATCATAATTGCAACTCTAAAAAGGAGAGACCTTGATAAAAGGGTAGAGGAGAAAAGCTCTTTAGATGAAAGGAGGAAGCAAATTTACCTTAGGTTGCCATCCTAGTTCATCTGGACAACAGAAACTGGCTTCATTTACTGCCTGCTGCTCAATGGCAAACTTTGAAGCCCCACCATTCACCCCAAAATGAAGCTGAAAAACGATAAAATTGAATCTCTTAGATCACCAATGCTTAACCCAAAAAAACTACACACTATCAGCAGCATCCCTTCTTATATATCAATTTCCTGTGTTTAAGACAAACTAAACCTCCATTTCCGATTAACTATTAAAGAACCAAGGGTAAATATTAAGAGAAAGCTAAGCAATGGTTATAAATTTCATCTTATGCCTAAAAATTCAATTACTTTAATGTCAAATCTCACACCACACAAGTAGCTAATGTAGCAAACATGAAGTAGACAGACAACTCACAACAGTTCAAGATCAAATGCAACGGAAATAGAGAAGAAAATTGGAAAATAAAAAATTAGGAGATACTATTGAGTAAAATAATCAAAGTATGCATGAAAAAAGACAAATTTCATCAGATTTTTCATGTCCGATTCAATTTGAAATTTTCAGGTCAGCCTCATATCTAACATATCGCTGAAGGCATCCTGAGAACTCTCATGAATAATTAATTTTTTTGGAGCTGCCAAGTTAAAACTGCTACAACTTTGCCTCATTGAATTATTGTAACCAGTTCATAGGCCCCAGGAATCCAGGACAGATGCTCTTAGGAAACCATTTAATTCTGCAAGGTAAATTTGCATAAGTTTCTAATTTGCACAAGTTTCTTTTTATCACATCAACCATAAATTTCAAAATATTAGTGATTTTCAAAACCATTTAAAGTTGCATGAAGAAGCTAACCCATAATACTTGTTCATTGTGAGATGGGATCCCTGATTCAAAGATCTTGTAAAGCACTGGAAGTGCACCTTCACCAGCAGTCTCAAGAACAGTGCAACTCCCTAAAGTAATGCCAGCAGGCAATCCTCTTCTTTCAACAAAACCCTTTAGGTTATTAACTATGATCTCTGTAGGATTTTCAGCAACTCCTTGAAACTTCTTAAATCCAGTTACATGAATAGTTACAGCATTCGGTGCTTCAGATCCCATCTCCTCACTCTGGACTAGTATGCAGTTCCCAATTTTTGATGGATGCTGTCAGTAAATCCTGTCACTGGACCAACCCCCCAACCTTTTGGAAACAACAAAAACAAGCAAGAAAGAACTATGATTAGTTTTCTTATATAATACACATAATAGCCCAGTATGCAGGTATACTTTTATTTGACCACATTTTGCATCAATAACAAGACTGCCGAATGCATAACTTCCAACACTGAGCCTCAACACAGTCCTAACCTACTACATTTCCAATGAGGATCACCCATAATAGCCCAAGATTCACTTCTTAGTACCTAACAATTGCCCCTTCCCCTTCCCCAACCAAAAAAATAAATACATAAAAATGGATTGCTTATATACAATAACTAGGAAGAGTGCTTGAAGAACTTGGGTTAAAACAGAGGAGCGACTTCAATCCTTTTTAATTTTTCCATGAAAAAAAAAATCAGCATTTATACCATTCACTCTCATGTTATAAGGGAAAGGAATTCAATGCTCAAATATGCATTCAAATGGAGCTTATTATTTTTCTTCATACTAGATCCTTTTTTTCTGTTTGCCATGTAAACAGGGGGCCAATAACTCAGAACAATGGAATATCTGGATGTAGCTTCATTCCAGTTTTAAAAAGAATTAGACATTCACTCCACATGCCACGCTCACCATATACTCATAACACAAACCACGCCTCCCACTCAAACAATTGCACTAACTTAAACCATAGCCATATCATAAGAGAATTCTCCCACATATGCCACTTTGAATTTCTAAAAACAGGAAAAAGCTTTGCAATTAAAGTTATGAATGGTAAAATAGATGCAATTTCAGACCTATAACAACTCATCCACCACCCCTTCACCTAGTAGTAAAATCTTTCTTTTTTTTTAACATTAATCATATGCTACACCCTGAAAATTATATCCATCACAATTAAAAAAAAAATCCATAAAAAGAAAATGAAGAAGAAATATACAACAGCTTAGCAACATAAAATCAAACAATTGAAGAAAACATCAAAAGGATTATAACTGAATTTAAGTTAGTTCAGCATCATCTAAACACAACAGCTTGATTTGACCGTTAATTAAATTGAAAGCAGTTAGAAGTTGAGTTTGAAGAAGATTATTACCTGGATATCCAAGCCGGCGACGACTGGGCTGAGTGAGAATCTTTTGCTCTCTTCCTCTTATTGGCTTTCACACACAAAATTGTAAGGAAATGCCCTTGGGTGGATGGTTAATAACGAAACCTACCATCGTTTCTGTCAGAATTCGACGATTAAAAATACAAGATACCCGCCGCCAAAAGCATTGGCGGTGAGGTTTGTCGTTATATGAATCATAGTGGCTAACGACAAAACGTGGCGTAATCCCATTGGTCGAAAGCATTTGAAACTTAAATAAATGGTCCCATGATATCATTAAGAATGTAAATTTATAATATTATAAATTAATTTAATATTCACTTAAATCTAATTAAATATTTCGTTCTTATCTATTGGTTGAACATTCTTTTTTTTTTAACTTAACATGAATGTTCACACTATGGTATTATTTTCTTTTAAACAATATATTAAAGTTTAAATCTGAACTATTATGAAATGAAATAATAAATGAAATAAGTTTTAGTAATTTACTAATTTACAAATAAATTAAAGAGAGTAAGAAAAATAAGAAAAAAATAGTAAATATTCACATTTAGGCTTTAGGGTAGCTAACATATATATAAGAAGCGTAATATTACGGACACCAAAATTTTACACTGAATTTTTATTTCGAAGGATATGGTAACCAGTCAGACACGACTACATTGAAATCTTTCGTGAATGAACGGTTGTCCAACATTTATGGACTCTCACCCATATTTAATGAACTTCCGTTTATATTATATGGACGAGTGTTCATTTATTGTGGATTCCCGTTCAAAAAAAATTAAAAGAAAAATAATAGACGTCCATCCATCTTATATGGACGAGTGTCCATTTACTAGCCCATCCAAAAAAAATTAAAAGCAAAATAATAGGCGTCCGTGATCATTAAAGGGTCGTTCACCTATAATGGACACCCGTTCATGAGAAAATAACAATGGACTCTTGTTCATATAATATGGACGGGAGTCCATTTACTATAGACGGGCGTTGACCTAGAATGGATGCTCGTCCATTGTTTAAAAAAAAAAATTAAAACAAAAATTATGAACGTTTGTCCATATATTATATGGACATGCGTCCCTTTTAGATGGACGTCTGTCCATTGTTTGATTTAAAAAATTTTACAACATTTGAGTTTGTAAATGTCCTATCTTCATTAAATTCTTGTCTATATTTAAAGTAATTGGACAAGTGTCATAAGAATAAGACATTAAATTTTTGTCTATATTCAAAGTAATTGGACAAGTGTCATAAAAATAAGGCACTAACTCAATTAGGATTCACAATTAATGCATTAAATAAATTTAAAATTTAGAATTTGTTAATATTAAAAGATGGAACGGTTGTCCTCATAAGAGGACAGGCGTCCATAAATAATTTAGGCCAAATTTTTTTAGTTTAAACTATGAACAAGCGTCAATTCTAGATGGACGGCCGTCCATATAATATGGACAAGAGTTCATTTCAAATGAACGGCCGTCCAATAACAATGGACAGTCGTCCATATTTGATGGACTACCGTTCATTTGTGGAATATTTGTTAATGTGATACGTGACTCGTCTGATTCAATAGACACATTGTTCGGTGTAAAAATTTGGTGCAAAGCGTCAGTGTCCGTAACATTTTTCATATAAGAAAGGGTTGGGCAACCCTTTTTTTCACACAATTTTTGGCAAAGTTTGTATCCATTAAATTAAATTAAAATGAATAGTCAATATGGAAATGATGTGAAATTACATACGCATTAAATTAATTTATATTAATAATCTCTTTCATATTTATCTACACAATCTTTTTCCTCTTATTAATTATACAAAATCTCTCTCTCTCTCATATTCCTTCTCCACACCCCAAACAATGAAATTTGGTTTTGGCTTTGTGGTTGATTATGTTTTTCAGCTTTTATTTTGTGTTTTATATCAATCAAAGGGTAACTTTTGTTCTTTCAGTGTATCTAGAATCCATAAAGATGCAACTTTTTTATTTATTTTGAGATAATAGGTCTTGATGTTGTGATAACGAGAGTTATGTCATTGATATCGTTAGAATTATGTCGGAAGCTTGCATGATTCTAATGGATCAACAATGAACTAATGCGATTATATGAGTGCAGTAAATAAACACAGACCACAAAGTTATGTATTGAGAGTATTTGCGATTTGAATTACAAAGATTTATCTTAAGTTTCCTCTCGAGTTTTGTCTTTTTCTTAGCCTAATCGTCTTTCTCTTTGTATACTTTTTCCATCCCCTCAAAACATATTAGGGTTGGGTTTATATAACACATGTTATAAGTTCGAATTGAAAATAAACACATAATCATTAAAACAGGAAAACGACTTGATCTTTGGCTTTGATTCAGGAGTCCATATCGCATGATATCTCTTTGCCAAAGTTGAAATTATCCTTTCCTGATTGGAAACTATTCTTTCCAGATTTACCACACATCAACAAGTCTAGTAGATCGAAATACCAAGATATTTCCTAATTAGATTGTTAAAATACAAGATATTAATAAAAAACAAAAATAGGATATATGTTCTAGTACAACTAAAGCTTTCTATGCCTAATTACATGAAAAGAGATAAATTTATACGTGTTATTTGACTCATTTATTTAGACTTGTTATTTAAATATAACATGTTAAATCTATAAAATTCTAATTATGAGTACAATAAATTTCACTTAACAAAAGTTTTTTTGTTTTTCTAATCGTATAATATTTTTATATATCTTTCAAGTCATGAACTTGTTTGTTTACTCACTTTTAAAGTTAATATTTCATTTTTAAAAAAAGTTATAGGTTAAAAGAGAGTGTATGTTGAGAGAGAGATCTGGAGTGTAGACTGTAGAGAATGAATATGGGAGAGAGAAATTTTGTATAATTATTGAGAGGAGGGAGATTTTGTACGATCGATGAGGAGTTAGATTTTTTACCATTAACGAAAGAAGAGATTGCATTGATAAATAAGAAAAATATTTTAGCATAAATTAATTTTATAAATAAGCAATTTCATCTCATTCCTATCTTCACCATTCGTTTAGTTTAATACATAGTTAGTAAATACGGGTACGGTAAAAAAACGGTACGGAAATTTTACGGGAATGATACGGCAAACGGTGAAAAATACGTTTATAAAAATTCGGCCTTAAAATTCGGATACGGGAAAAATATGATACGGGTATATACGGGTTTAATACGGTATATTGTCAATAATACGTTTTGAAAAATACGGTAATATTAATCCTGATTTTAGTATTTTTTATGATCATTGAATTAATTATTCTCTATTTTTCTTTATAGGTGTATGATTTATATTTTTTTAATTATAATATTTTAGTTTATTATTACAAATATTATAGAAGTGATCAATTATTAAATAAAACAAATAATTTTATTTGTTTTTTAAGTTGAAGAAGAAGAAGAAGATAAGACAAAAAGTGGTGTTTGTTGAAGAATAGTTGAAGAGGAAGAGAGGTAGACTGGTAGAGACGCCAAAAAAGAGAAGAAAAGAGAAAGAGGGAACAAAAAAAGAGAAGAAGAAAGAAGAGGGCGCCAAAAGAAAGAAAGGAGGCCAAAAGAGAGAAAGAGAAAGAAGCGGGCGCAGAAAAGGGCAGAAAAGGTGTCAAAAAGAGACTGATATCGCGCTTAAAAGACTGAGCATAAAACGACATCGTTTTGATTAAATTTCATCTAAAACGACGTAAGAGAGAAAGAGAAAGAAGCGGGCGCAGAAAAGGGCAGAAAAGGTGTCAAAAAGAGACTGATATCGCGCTTAAAAGACTGAGCATAAAACGACATCGTTTTGATTAAATTTCATCTAAAACGACGTAAGAGAGAAAGAGAAAGAAGCGGGCGCAGAAAAGGGCAGAAAAGGTGTCAAAAAGAGACTGATATCGCGCTTAAAAGACTGAGCATAAAACGACATCGTTTTGATTAAATTTCATCTAAAACGACGTAAGAGAGAAAGAGAAAGAAGCGGGCGCAGAAAAGGGCAGAAAAGGTGTCAAAAAGAGACTGATATCGCGCTTAAAAGACTGAGCATAAAACGACATCGTTTTGATTAAATTTCATCTAAAACGACAAAAGAGAGAAAGAGAAAGAAGCGGGCGCAGAAAAGGGCAGAAAAGGTGTCAAAAAGAGACTGATATCGCGCTTAAAAGACTGAGCATAAAACGACATCGTTTTGATTAAATTTCATCTAAAACGACGTCGTTTTGGCTCAGTAAATAATAAAATTTTATTTTTAAAAATACGGCTGAATTATACGGGAATTATACGCGAATTATACGGCTAAGGCATATAATTCGTGTATAATTCGACTGTGCTTATAGAATACGGGAATTCTCGTTTTATACGGGAATTATACGGTTGGGCGTATAATTCGCGTATAAAACGCGAATTTACTAACAGGGGACTTTAATATAAGGGATAAAAGTATGTGTCTTTTAGATTAAACGAGAGGAGGTGGAAAGAATATTTTAACATATTCCTATAATTAATTTATATAAATATAATAAAAATAAAAAAATCTCTCTTCTCATTACTACAAATCATCTCTCTCTTCTATATTCTCTTTTTCACAATATAGCTAAAAATTATTTAATGTATCTTGAATATGTAAGGATACTATTTTTACTTAATATTTTTTACAAATAAAAATTAAAGCAATCATATTGATCCTAAAACATATGTTTTTAATGTTGAATAACTTCACAAATTAACAATAAAAACTAGGCATAGAAAGCTTTAGTTGTACCAAAACATAATCCCATTTTTTATTACTATCTTGAAGTTGAACAATTTAATTTTGGTACACCTTGCTATTTCAAATAAAAAATAGCATCCCTACATATTCAAGATACAATAAAAAGTTTTAAAAGAGAGGTTTTGAGGATTATGCTTAGAAAATCTTCCTACAAAATGTAAGTATATATAACTAATTCAGGTTTGAAATGATATTTTTCGGGTTTTTATTTTTAATTATAGGAGGATTTTTAATACATTTTGTCGAATAACCACAATCCAATATATTTATATCATATTAGGGCGTGTTTAATTGGTTGAGGGGAATGTCAAATAACTCCAATAATGTCATCTTATATTATTGACATTACCATGTTTGATTATCAAGTAATATAAGATTCTGGTAATCCTCCAAAACCATTAGTAATTAATGTTGGTTATATAGGTTATAATATGAATATCAGTATTTTCTTAGGTATTCTAAGATTACTTGGTAATTAATCTTAATTTTGGAACGATTGTACCCCTAACAAATCAAATTTTAGGACATTATTACCCTTTTTCTTAAAACAATTTACCCAGAACATCCCAACCACCTTCCGACGACTGTCGACCACTTCCTTTGTCGTCGTCGGAATGACGCATGAATAGCCAGATCTGGCCAATCATGCGCCGTTGTGACCGTTTTCGACCAAAATTTGGTCATCGTTAATAGCTAGATAGATTTGGCCGTTTCCGGCTAGATCGGCGCATAACCAGCTAGATTCAGTCAGTCGTACGTCGTTCTAATGACTAACGGTCGATGGTGGTGGTCGACGGTCGGTTGTCCTCTTGGACCGTTAGGGTGTTTTTGTTAATTTTCAAACTTTTGTTGTGAGGGTGTTTTAGCTAAATTCTCAAACACAGAGAGTTAAAAAAATAATCTAAATAATAATATTGTAATATAATAATAAGATTAAAAAAGAAAGGCAATTCAGTAAACTATATGACATACTCACCAATTTATTCCTTCAAACCAAACATATCAATATTAGAGGTGGAAAATTAACCCACCCGGTCAGATCCGTGGCGGGTTAGGCCCGCCTCTTTGGCCAAAAGGATTAGCCCAGCCCGGCCTACCAACCCTAACTCGACGGGTTTTTATGCGGGTCGGCTCGGAATTTTTTATATTTTTTTCTTCTTTTGTGTAATTTTTTTAGCTAACTTTTCAAATATGAATTCAATTAAATTAATTTTTTTTAATTAACATTTCAAATATTAATTCAATTTTAATACAATTAAATTGTAATATAAGAAAAATTAGATTTATTCATTTATCAAAAACTAAAATAAGAAATAAGAAATTACAACAATTATTGCCTCGTTAAAAATCTTACCAAGAAAAACCCCATTGGGACAAAAACTTTGTGAGAAATAAAGAGTGCAATAATTGACAGTTAATTTACAAATTACAAAGTTACAATTTACAAAACAACTAATTTGAGGGTTGATTATAACATCCCTCATCTGTATCATCTAAATTACAAAATTGAAATGATTCTATTAAAGTATCATTGACAACCTCGTATTGATTTTGATCGCGCAATTGTTTCTAATCTAGAAAACATATGAGGACTTCAATCAATTTTGATGAAAGTTTAGTCCTCCTTTTCATTTAAAATTCTTCCATTGCACTAAATGTTTGTTCGGATGAGACGGTTGAGACAAGAACAGATAAAACATCCAAGGCAAGTCTTGATCATACCGAAAAAATATATTTTCTGGTTTTCTAATATTCTAAGACATCAAAGTTGGCTTTTTGTTGTGGATCTGTTGATAGCAAGTCAGGGGTTCCCAAATATTGGTGAAGCTCATTACTCTACAACTGCATGGAGGACATTATATTCGTTGTTGATGCTTCTGAAGAGGAGGTTGTGCTTTGGGTTCGAGTCTTCTTCTGCCTATTAAATGCATTCCAAGAGTCAAAGTCTTCATTTGTGTCTTCCGCTGCTACTTCCTTGGGTATTGTGCCTCTTTGCTGATTCTCATACTTGTTTTCATATTGCAAATATACATCTCCAAGACACTGTCTTATCTCTCCTAGTTGATTAGCATATGCTTCTTTTTGTAAATTTTCACTTAACGTGTCTAAGCCATTTTATAAACCCGCTAATTTAATCCTAAGATCAAATATGACAACTAGACCAAAAAGAAAAGGAATGGGTTTCCAATATTTTTTAAATTTTAATGCTTCTATTGGTCTCGCTGAAATTTTATTGTTTCTGTTTCGAGTAAATAAATATGAAATTGTTATAATTGTATGTATTACCAATGGACTAATAGGATACTACACACCATAAAGTTTTAAAATGGCAAGATAAAAGGTTTTAAAAAAAGAATGAAATTTTTAAGCTATATGCCAATCAGTCTCTGCCAAATAATGAGGACCCCTATGATTTGCTACAAAATAACTAATTAAATTTGCATAAGGTAGACATGAATTAAACATTAAATAAGTACTATTCCACCTAACAGACATGTCTAATGCAAAAGTTCTAAGAGACAAATTTGATTTTTTATAAGCATCTTGAAACTCAACATTTCTTATATTACTACTAGTAATCTAAGCTAAATAGTCTCTAATTCCATCAATATTATTTCTAATTTTTTCATATCATTTTTTACAATTAAATTAATAATATGACATGCACAACGTTGGTGAAAAAACTTCAAATTATCATAAAAAGAAAAAATTATTTTTAAAAACTATATAGCTTTACTGTTAGCACTTGCATTATCTAAAGTTAAACTTATCACTTTGTGAACAATATATGATCCACATCCATTAATTTAAATCCCAATAAAAATTTATTTAATTTACATTCATTATCAAAACAATGATTAGTCACACACATATAATCTTGTTTAGCTCTACCACTCCAAATATCGACGGTTAGAGTCACACTAACCTGACAACTATGTATTTCATTTCTTAATTCTAATTTCATTTTCTTAAATAATTTTATTAAATCATTCCGAGTTGCAATTTTAGAATAAGTTTTAAATTCTAGTAAAAATGAATTTTTAATAAATCTTTCAAAATATTTATCTTCAGCTATATGAATAGGTTGATCAGTTGCAACAATATATAAAACTAATTGTTCACCTATATACATCAGAATTATAACGTCAAGTATTACTCATACTAGTTATTTGACTTTGATTGGTTTCTCTATTTCCATGATGATTTATATGTTTACTAGCATGCATTTTTAAAGTACTAATATCATTACCTGCATCAGCTTTATAAATATGTCAACAATACTTGCATCTTGCTTTCTTCACTTGAACTCCAATTTCGATCTCATAAAACTTTTCGAAATGCACCTAAACGTCTAATGTGTGCCTGTCGTCGGTTCCAGTAGCTCCAATTGGACGAGGACGATGATTACAAGAACGACCTCTAGAACCATCGGGAGCTATAGCAGCATGGGGAGAAGGGGGTATATTATGAGGGGTATCGAATTCTGAGAATGGGAAAGCGAGACTGTTTGAATCTACTACGTTTATGTTAGTAAATTCAAGGGGACTAGCATAATTTTCTTCATCATTGAAATTGATGGTGGGATGGAAATATCTATCAATTCTAGTTAAAAAAAAATGGATATAAAAGAATTAAAGAAGGAGAATTGGAATTTGGAAATATGAAATGAAAATTGCAAAAACTAATAAAAATTAAAATGAGAGCAAATTGACAACAAAGAGATTTGAGAGATTTTTATACAGAGAATGAGAGAATTTGGGATGTGAGCAAATATAAGAAGTTTAGACCCTATTTATAGAGAAAAATGGGAAAAAAATTACCAAAAAAACCTCTCTAACTGCTATAAAACGACTGTATTTGAAGGGTAAAGTGGGTTTTAAAAAAAAAATTAATTTTTTTTTTAGGCCCAACGGCCAACCCATCAAGTTGACCTACGGTTGACAACGTCCAACCCGGCAGGTTGGCCCAACGGCCAAACCATCAAGTTGACCTACGGTTGACAACGTCCAACCCGGCAGGTTGGACAGGTTATTTCAAAAAAAAAAAAAAAAAAAAAAAGACCCATCGGGTCACCAGGTTAGCTTATGAAGGCCCAATCCGTCCAACGGGGGATACTCGAGCCGGGTCAAGCCCAGGTTGATGCAGGTTAGGTTAGGGTTGACCCGCCTAGCCGACCCATTTGTTCCACCTCTAATCAATATAACATACCCACCAATTTATTCCAATCTAACCAAACATATTTTATATAACATTCCCATTAATCTTTAAAGTAATTTATCTTTCCATTAATTTAACATTTCTCATAATATAATATTCCTTGAACCAAATGGTTCCGTAAAAGGTCGTTTGGATCGAGGGTATATAAGATAACGGGGGTAATCTTCGTTCATTTTGCAAGATTCTTGAGTTTAGTTTGCAAGTAATAAAATATTACGGTAATCTTTTATTGCAAATAGTGTTTACTGTTGGTAATGTGGGGAGTACTCTTATTACCTTGCTAGGGGGTATTATTAAAACATTACCGGGGTAATCTGATTTTTCTACTCATTTTGCCCTTAATTAAAAACCATTTCGGACACAGTTACCCTCAAATGTCTACCAAATAACAATTACCCAGCCCCCCTATATTTGAGAAATTAGCTAAAACCCCCTAGTCACAAAAAAGTTTAAAAGTTAACAAAATACCTCTAGCCACCCAAGACTACCGCCGACTGTGACTTATAGCCGCCCGGTCGCCGGCGTCAGTCGCTGAATGGTACACGATCGGTGGAATCTAGTCGGTTGTGTGCCGGTAAGGCATTTTCCAGCCATGGATCACAAATTCATGGTTGGAAATGGCCAGATCTAGCGTTTCTATGGTCGTTTCATGGCAAAAGATATGGCCATGAAATGACCATAGATCTGGTTGTTTTTCGGTCATGGATTTGTGATCCATGGCCATTTTCGGCTTTGTCGATGCACGACTGCCATATACGACCAGTCATGCACCATTTTGTCGACTATCGGCGACGGGTGGTGATGGTGGTGGTTGGCTGCCGGCAGTGGCTTGGGGTGGGTGAAGGTGATTTTACTACAAATTAAAATATGACTGTGGTGTTTAGCAAAATTTCAAATGTAGGGGATTAAAAGAAATGATTCAAATAATAATAATAATAATACTATTATATTAATATTTAAAAAGGAGGGTAATTTAATAATCTATAGAACATACCCACTCATTTATCCTTCCAACCAAATATATTATTCACCAATTTATTTGAACGAACCAAACACATTTTCTAAATATTCACAGAAATCTTCAAGGTGATTTTTCTTTCCGTTAATATAATATATCCCTATAATAAAAACATTATATGATTCAAACGCCTCTTAAGTGTTATATTTAATAACTAATAAGCACATTACTTGAAAAGGTAAAAAATAGGGAGTTTACCCTTCCATTAAAGATATTGGCTAGTGATCTCAATCATGCGGTACTTTGTATCTTTGATACTTTCTTGATATTACTTTTTTTTTTATAGTATTAAATATACAAAATGTCTATTAATTCTTGTATTTAGAGTGTATGATAGAAAATAAATATAAGAAGTCAAACTCAATAAATTTTTAATAAATGAGAAATAAACCTATATACCAATATATTTATGCCATTTAGGCATTAGATTTAATAACCAATATATTATACCAATATATTTATGCCATTTAGGCATTAGATTTAATAACCAATATATTACGTTCCAAAAAAAAAAAAAGAAAAAAAAAAAGAAAAAAAGAGAAATTCACTTTTCCCGTCAACTTATGGGCCAATGATCTCAATGATAAGAAGTCAAGTGTGTGAGGGTAATTCAACAGTTAAACCTCGATAAATTAACAACCTCGATTAAATTATATTTTTTTATCGATCCCAACTTAGGACTAATGTGGTAAATTAATAAAAAAAAAAAAAACACATTGATACCACTTGATATATAAATTAATATTCTTCTTATACATGAAAATTATATATATATACATGACTCAATTAAGAGACTTTTGTAAAATATGACTCCAATGTTACTTGTTTCCTTCTAAAATTGATGTCTTCTTATACCTCACCTCTAATTGAATTTGAACTTGAACTTGAAAAATTTTGATAGAAGATTTCGAAAGGGATTGTGAATTGCTTGAGTGCCAAGAAAAAAACAATCATATATTTATATATAACAAGAATAAATAAGTATGATATTTACACAGAGAAAACAATTTCCTATAGATAACAAGAATAAATAAAGTATGATATTTACAAGGAGAAAACAATTTTCTATAGACTAATTCTTATGCCACATTAATGTTATTTCTATTTGCTATTGTTTATACCACATTAATTTTATAAAATATGTATTTGCATTAAATTTAATATTTTAGAAAAAGAAAATAAAGAACATCCCGATATGATTAATTAATATACCGATTAATTAATTAATAAGTTTTCATAGTCCCAAGATATTAACTTATTGAAGCTTATCTGGACATGTTTTGGAGTGGAGGGGAGTAGAGTGGAGCGGATAGCCGGATACGAAATTAATAGTCATGGCACGACGTTACAGCTACTTACATGAATTCCCTCCTCTCTCTCTCTTATAACACTTTCCCATCTTCATATTTTCCGGTTGTTTTCGCAAAAACGGGTTAGTGGTCGTACCGGAGCTGACATTATTTCTTTTCTGTTACACAAAGGTTGCATTTTGCTTAGCTCACAACATTCGTCCTCTCCCTCTCGTTCCTTTTGCCACGGCCATTCTTTTTCATCTTTTGCCCACGGACTGCTACGCTGAAGACCAAAAAACTACCTTCTAAATCACTTCCCACTACTCTTAAGGAAAAAAGCCTTGGTTCTTTTTTTTTTTCCGGTCTCGCATAGCGAAGTAGGGACTTGTCTCATTGAATTTTAGTGCAAAAATCCAACCTGGTAAAGAGGATAGGTGGGTGGGGAAGGAAGGAAAACACAAGTATATATGGTTTCTCCTTATAATCTACTATGCTTATAGCTCTATTATTCATTATTCATTGTAATCAATATATATGTAAAGAGAACCTTTTTCTGTAAATCTATTTTCCCTGCGGTTAATTTACTCCAGCTATGAAGCTCAGAACAAACCAAGGGAATCGGAGTGACCGAAGATTAGTAATCTCCGACATATATATTTTCATAGATGTTCAATCTTGCTTCAGATTCTAAAAGACATGATAGAAATATATTTGAGCTATATGTAATATATGCATGAACCTTAAAAAATGCATGAGAATCGAAAAGAGTATTTGGATTATCTTGACAAATCCTGACTGTTCATAAAACTATATATATATATTTTTTTTTTTTTCAGTTTATTTGTGGGTTTGGGGGTGGAAGCTGCTTTTTGTCCAAAGCTAGGAGCTTAAGAGCTAGCAATGGTATGATCTCCTCTTATACCATAAATATATTATAGGCAAAATATGTAGGTTGAGCAATTTCAACGGTTCAGCATATGAAATATGACTCGCTCTTTATGATCTTTGCTTTGCCAGCCTGATAACAAATATTCAAATAAATCATTAGAGAAGGAGGAGAAACTGTGGCTTCTGGTGGGTATGGGATATACCGCCGAGGAGGCTTTGACTGCTATGGATAAGTGTGGTATGCCTACAGTACTAAGGTTTTCTGTGATCTTTTGAAGAAAAAAATATGTTTCTATATTATGTTTATTAATGTTTCTTGGTCTAGTACATTTTGAGAATAAACGCTAAGAGCTAATGGAGGAGCAGGGTCTAAAATTATAATCTTATGCTTTAGATTTTTAGCTGCCTACCCAACTTTAACTGCATGGTTCTAGATTCTTAAGCTTACATATTTTACTCAATTTATCAAAAAGAGGGAGGATGTTAATTGTTGCTGTTGCTCATATAAAGTGATCTAATCCTAATTTATTTAGTATGCTTCCACTCCCTCTTATGAATTTGAGTCAATATGATCTCATTTTCACAAGGAAAAGATTGTTGTGGTAAAAACACAATCTCCATACGTATACCATTTTCTTTTCCACTTCAATAATTCCCTGCATCAGTTGATGATCACTATGTAAGAGGAAAGTAGCAAAAGAAGTATGTTATTATTTCCTGAGCAGATTATAGTATTTCTGCTTTTACCCTGTATGACATTTGGTAAATATTACTGGTAACTTGCATATAAAACATGTATAAACAAAAGATCGTATTAATATTTAACCCCTAAAAAAATCGCAGGTCCAGATACCCAAATAGCTGAACTGACAGATTTCATATATGCTGCTGAACTGGAAAAGGAATTGGATGTCTGCATTAGAGAATTACCTGATGAGGAGGATGAGAAGTCATACTCACATGTAATGGTTTAACGCTTTCCTCAGTTTTTTGTGAAGCTAACGATGTGCATGTTTATTGTTTATACATGAACTAATTTTTTCTTTGACGGCGTTCGGTAGCCAAGGAACCTTGAATTTCTCAGTAATAACAAGAGGAAACTTGAAAAACAGGGAAGCAGAGGTCTCTGGAGAAGTTCGAAGAAGCAAGAGTGTGGAACCGAGCGGAGGATATACATTCCTAACCCAATGATAGGATTTTGTGATCCTGATGAATCATGGCCTATAGTTGAGAGAAAGCTTCCGGAGGCAGCTAAAAGACTTCCCTATTTTTATTATGAAAACGTGGCTCTTACTCCCCAGGGAGTTTGGAGTAAAATATCTCGATTTTTGTATGACATTGAACCAGAATTTGTTGATTCTGTCTACTTTTGTGCTTGTGCAAGAAAAAGAGGTTACATTCATAACCTCCCAATTCACAACCGCTTTCCTCTTACGCCAAGACCCCCGCGCACTATACAGGAAGCTATACCGTGGACAAAAAAATGGTGGCCTTCTTGGGATGGAAGAACAACACTTAATTGCATTCATACCAAGAGTGGGAGCGCCAAACTCGCAGAAAGGATAAGGCAAGCGCTTGAGAAGTACGATGGTGAACCGGAACCTCCTCGCCATGTTCAAACGTATGTGCTTGCAGAATGCAGAAAATGGAATTTGGTTTGGGTTGGAAGAAACAAAGTTGCACCTATTGAACCTAATGAAATGGAGATGTTAATGGGATTCCCAAGGAACCATACAAGGGGTGGTGGAGTATGTAATGGAGATCGATACACAGCTCTGGGAAACTCCTTTCAGGTAATTGGAACTTTTTTAGCCTTTGCATTTGGGATAAATTAAGCAGTATATATTGAATTCCTGATGTAAATCAAAAATTGATTTCAGGTTGACACAGTTGCCTACCACCTTTCTGTCTTGAAGGAACAGTTTCCAAATGGGATTAATGTTCTTTCTCTTTTCTCTGGCATTGGTGGAGCGGAGGTTGCATTGCATCGACTTGGGATTCCTTTGAAGAATGTGGTGTCAGTAGAGATTTCTGAGGTGAACAGAAATATTGTACGGGGCTGGTGGAAAGAGACAAACCAGTGTGGAAATCTAATTGAAATTGCAGATGTCCAAGAAGTCACCTGGGACAAGTTGGAGCAGTATGTGAGCTTATTTGGAGGATTTGATCTTCTGATTGGTGGAAGTCCATGCAATAACCTCAGTGGCCGCAACAGAGTGAGCAGAGTTGGGCTTGAAGGTGAGCATTCATCTCTATTCTACGAGTATTTTCGCATCCTCGACCTTGTTAAATGTATAATGGGATAAGCTCAATGAACCTACATACTTGATTCTCTATTTTTGTGAAGTCTTATTTTTGGTAAAGCTTCTGTGCAAATGTGCACTTGACACACTATATTCTGTAGTGCGTTACATTATCTATAATTTTCATTTGGTTTTATGTTATTAGATTTGAAAGGAAGAGTCATATACCAGTCATTTATCGCAAACTTTTGCGCGAGAAATGTAATGTCCGAAATTGATAAGATTCTTTATTGTCCCTTTAATTATAATAGATACAAATATATGAAATTGATGGAGATTACAAAAGTGTGAAGTAAATACAAAATGATAAACCCAAGGGATTGGTTTAACGATCAAATAGGTTTACTCACTTTCTTAAGTTTTTCGGTTCAAACCTTGGACCACCTACCACAATAACATTATGGCTTACCCGATCCTTTGAGTTTATAGAGTATTCAATGGACCCTGAGAATAAATTGAAATACGCGTAAACTAGCCCTAAAACCTCAGTTACAAAAAAAAAAAAAAAAAAAAAAAAAAAAAAAAAAAAAAAAATTTATAGAATGGTAGTACATAAGGCTAAGTATAGTTAATTTGGCTTCGTTGGTGTAGTAGAACTGGAATTGTCCATTCTCTTCAACTTTGTACCCCTTTTTTAAGGAATCTGGATCATGGGTGGTTACTTGTATTTTAGGTTTTGGAAGCATGACTAATTTTGGGGCTCAATAGTGCATTTACTTTATCACAAGGCATGATAATAAGAGCAGGTGCTTTTTTATTTTGTTATTCCCAGTTCCCCATTCTTAGGGAAGTTGGTTTTAACTTGAAATTCATATGGTTTTGGGCTCTTTGACTTTTTCCTTAGATCCACCTTATTTTTATGGGCTGATACTATCTCTTTAATTGACGCTTTTATCCTTGGAAAGAATAATGTTACGGGCACTAACTGAAAACCATACAACCCAAGTACTAACTAACATGGCATACCTTTTTTATTGCCACGTCAATTCCTCCCAAAAACTAAAAATAAAAATTCAAAATTTTAATTGTTAGTACTTAGATGAATACAATTTAGTCAGTACACATAGCATTACTCCCTTAGAAAAATGCTACGGACACTGACGCTTTACATCGAATTTTTACATCGAACGACGTGTCTACTGAATTAAACGAGTCACATATCACGTTAACAAATATTTCACGAATAAACGGTCGTTAATTTTAAATGGACTCCCGTCCATATTATGTGGACGGTTGTCCACCTAGAATAGACGCCCATTCATAGTTTAAACTAAAAAAATTTGGCCTAAATTGTTTGAGGACGGGCGTCCTCTTATAATATTAACAAATTTTAACTTTTAAATTTATTTAATGCACTAATTGTGAATCCTAATTGAGTTAGTGTCATATTCTATGACACTTGTCCAATTACTTTGAATATAGACAAAAATTTAATGAAGATGACGACATTTACTTTTTGGATTGAGACTCAAATGTTGGTGTAAAATTTTTTAAATTAAACAATGGTTTAAAAACAATGGACAAGCGTCCATCTAAAAGGGACGTCTGTCCATTGAACATGGACGTCCATCCATATATTATATGGATGGACGTCCATAGTTTTTATTTTAAATTTTTTTTTTTGGATGGGCGTCCATCTTATATGGACGTCCCGTCCATAGTAAATAGACACCTGTCCATATAAGATAGACGGACGTCTATTATTTTTCATTTAAAATTTGGGCGTTCGTCTATAGTAAATGGACACCCGTCCATATAATATGAACGGTAGTCCATTAAATATGAGCGGGCGTCCATAAATATTGGACGACTGTTCATTCACGAAAGACTCTAGCATGGTCGCGTCTGACTAATTGTCATGTCCTTTGGTACAAAAATTCGATGTAAAATTTCTGTGTCCGTAGCATTACTCTTATCCTTATTCGGTCATATATTATTGTGGACTGCATGTCTTCATATTCGTCTTTCTGATTTGGGAACCCCCAAGGTATTATTTTTTGTCCGAACAGCAAAATATATTTTAAAGACATTACTCATATAAGAAACGATCGTACAATTATAATGGCCTCTAAGTTACCAAAATTATGGGTTCTCTCGGATGTTTTTTTTTTTTTTTTTTTTATCAATTTAGTGTATTCATTTTAGTTTCTTATATAAAACGGGGCTCAAGTTTCTCTTTCCTAATCACCATTTGCTCTCTTTTCTGGCTTAAAATTCGGCAAAATTGGTAACTGAGGAAGATTTTTGCGAATTCCTACACAAGAAAATTGGTAACTGAGGAAGATTTTTGCGAATTCCTACACAAGAAAAATTGAAATGGAAATGCAAAAACCATAAACGAGCGTATTTAATATTTGATCTTGGGTGGTGAGAAGAAAAGGTCTACACAAAGTTGCACCGATAGCGATAATCTCCTGAAAGAGATGTGCAATGAAAAAACATAGCTTATGAAAATTTCTTCTGTATGTTTATCCTATTTATATTCAAAGTTTTTCTGAACACAAAGATAATTTGTATTTGATCTTCCAAGAGTACTGTACCCATGAGAAAATATTATTCCACTTGGCCTCTGACCCCAGCAAGATTTTACATAAACATAGAAAAATAAAAAAAAAATCTTGTACAAATGATAAGTTTAACATTTTTTATATTATATTTATCTATTTCTTACATGTGTCAGAAGAAGAGTAGTAGTATATGAATGTAATTGCCCACATCTTCTTAGTCACACTACAAATCATTACTAAAATGCGAACTAACTTTCAAATAATAGGACGACGTGTCATTTTCTTTATTGAGACAAGAACGACAACTCTGTCATCAATTCAAAGGAAAAGAAGAGAAGACAAACCGTTCTCCACTCCTGCGGTTTACTCTAAATTCCAAAACCGACATCGGCGCCAACATCATAGTTTAGTTAAATTAAAGTTCTGTTAAGTTATGACAAAACGACGCTTTCCCATCTTTCCTCAAGTTTGGTTAGTTTTTTCTATTATTTAATTAAAAAAACGAAAAAACTTTTAAATAATTTATTATAAATTAAAATTTAGTTAAATCAAAATTTTTACTTAATTATTTATTAGTTCAAATATAAAGATTTTTTTTTCTTTGCTTATTTAATTAATTATGAATATTAATTTTCTATAAAAATAAAAAATATTATAAATTTAGTAAATTATTAAATAATAGTGATGAAATATTGATGATATTATAAATAAATAAATAAATACATATTAAGGTTTATTTAACTTTAAACAATTTCATAACATTAATCCTAACTTTTTAGGTGGGGTTAACTATTTTTTCTTTTTTGACTTTTTGGCTAATTAAAAAATTATAAAGTCAAATATTAAGGTATTGTCGTTTTTTCAATAAAATATTAACAAAAAACATAATAGAACCTAACAAAGACAGGAAAGTGTCATTTTGAAACTTGAATTGTAGAAAAGGGTCGTTTTGCCAAACGTTGGGTGGGGAAACGTCGCTCTCCCTTTATTATATGAGTAATGATATATGCACTAATTAATCTGTACTAATCCAAGTACTAATATTGAAAATTTGAAATTCTCTCAAAGAAAATTTAAATTTTTAATGTTAGTATTTGGATTAATATAAATTAGTTAGTATACATAAATTTTCAATATTAATATTTGGATTAGTATAAATTAGTTAGTATACATAATATTATTCTTATTATATTAAGAAGTGTGTTATGTCCATTTTATTTTTTAACCGTTAAACATCATTAACGTCCGTCAATTAAATGAAATTATGTATCTCTTTCCGAAGGTGTATCGTTCTTCACTGCGATTTCACTAAACCTTGTATCTCTCCAGAAGAAATCCCGATTAAGTTAAATTGTTGAACGTACACAGACCCCTAGGGTTGAGGAGCAAACCATGCGTCGATACAAAGACGAGCCTCCTGCTGTGCGCGTATATACAGTCTGCGACGAATCTAGGTCTCTCTCTTTTACTAACTTGCTAAATTTTATTAATTCCTGTTTGTCTCAACTTTTACTAATGGTTAATATACTTTCCAGATATTTGATTGTGAGAAACGTTCCAGCATTAGGATGTGGCGATGATTTGATGAAATTGTTTGCTACTTATGGAGACATTAATGAGTAAGTAAGTTCTCTCTGTCTTTGTTTGTTATAATTAGTTTCTGTAATATGTAATGTTAGGTTAATTTTAGGCATTTGCATGTTTAGATGTAAGCCGATGGATGCAGAGGACTGTGAGGCATTTACTGACGTTTACTTTATCAAATTTCAACGGTTTAGCAATGCCAGGTGAATAAAACTAGTTTACTAGTGATCTTTTTTCTAATCGTGATGTTATTTTAAATCGTCTTCTTTTTTTTTTTTTTTTTTTTTTTTTTTTTTTTTTTGCTTCTAATTTAAACTATTTTGTTTGGTATTGTCCAACTTGATAGATTTGCGAAAAGAAAACTGGACAAATTTGTTTTTCTTGGAAATAGACTGGAGGTTTCATATGCTCCTCATTTTGAGAGTGTGGATGATACTAAGGACAAGTTAGAAAGCAGGAGAAAGGAAGTTCTAGCTAGATTGAACCGTAAGTTTAGATTTCTATTCACTGAAAAACTATTTACTTATGAAAGTGAATGGATGGTGGTTCTTTTTATCTCATGCAATTTGTTTTTCCTTTTTGTCTTTATATCAGCTGGAAGATCCAAAGCGCCAACGGTTCATAATTCTGGCAGTTTAAGTGATTCATTGTTGGTTGAAGCTCCTTCTCAATTTAACTTAAATTCCCAAAAAATAACATCTAAACAAATGTAATATGAATTTATGTTTCAGTTTAGCAGTCTTGAAGGCTGTTTTTGGTTAGATATGATAGATTGTTTTTCCTTTTTGTAGGGACTTTAGAGAATTACACCGTGTTTGTCAAGTGAATGATTCTCCTATCACTTTCTGTGGGGACTCTAGTAAATCACAACATATTTATCAAGTTAATGATTCATCAGTCACAAGAGTTTCCTCTGATAAGGTATGTTCGTCCTTTTCTTTACTTTCATGCCAAACTTTAAAAATATGACTGAAGTTGTTGCACAATATAGCAATGGTTATTGCTACTGTATCTTTCACAATAATGTAGCCAGATTTGGGTAGGTTGGTTAGTTTGGACAAAGACTGCCAAAGCCCAAATTGGAGATCAGGGCAGAACTCAACTATGTTCAGGCTCTGAGGTCATGCTGCTGACCCCAAGTTTGATTGAACTAGATCAGCATTTTTCTGATCAGCATTGAGTGCATAATTTTCATCTTGAGCTCCTTGAGTGCATTGTCTTTTCTTGTGAATGTATGAATTGACAATATCTATTCAGCTCAAGTTCTTTTAAAAATATTATAAAGGATAAGATACAAAAGTATTCTTGAAATTTGAACATTCTTTGTAATATATGACGTAAAAGAAAGCAGCATTTATTGACGTGATTATGTTTAATAACTTTTCATTTTTACAATACATCTAGCTTACATAACCATTGTGATAGGATATTTATGTCGTACCTTTATATGGGGTTAGGTTGATGCAATGGTTAATCCATGCTGAGTTCCACCTTAATTGGGTTGACATTCTTCAAACCCAAGTCATATATTTTCTTGAATTCAGTTCGTTCTCTTGGCCTTTTGGTTTGTAAATTGAGGTCAACTAATTGAAATTGCAGCCTCAGTTTCACACTTACTGGTTCGAGATATGTTACCTAAAACTGGATGAGACTTGGTTCTGGTAGTCGATGCGTCTTTGTTTTATTATGCAATACTGTGGCATTGAGTTGTTTATTCAATTTCGGCATTTTCTTGTAAACTAAAGGAGTAGTTTTCTGCTTGCATCAAACTTCTTTAGGTGTTAGTTATCACCATTTACATGCAAATGTACTCTTTATACTCACATCGGGTTCGATTAGCATAGATATTTCTGACTGCTGGACAGCGAGGCCGTAAATTCCTGCTGCAGTGCTGTTCCAACTTCAGTATGTTGTATTCATCTTGCTTCACATTCAATGTATTGAAATTAATATCATTAAATTATTCCTCTGATTAAGGTTTGTCACTGTTAAATTGAAGTTATCTTTAGTGTCCGTCTTTTAGGGGTCAGCCAGAGCATTTATTAGGCATGATATGGATAAATATTAGTTGACAGTGACACCTTAACAATATACCTTATCATGCAAAGTTTTGGAAGTTGTTTGATGTTCAATTGCCCAAGCCTGATGTTTATGTTTACTGTAATTGATCTCAGGATTATTTTTCATCCCAATCAATGAATCAGACAGTTCGTTTTGTCAGGGAGAAGTTGAATAAGGTGATAAAGCTATACAACATAATTTTCTTTCAAGGGATTTAGTTACTATTGTATTCTGTGGAAGGTAAGTTTATTCCATTTCTTTCCCTTTTTCTTTTCCTTGCTTTAGATTGAATCAAGTACGGAGCATCTACAAGCTGAACCTGCATCTAAGAAAATGAGAGTAGACAATAGGAGGAGGATCTGAAAATTCTTTGGGTGGAGAGAACCAATCGGATTTTTCAGTGTTCTTCCTGCCACCATTATTATGTTGCTTCTGCAACCTCAATGGATTAAGTATATACATTATATGGCGGCACCTGTAAAGTATGCATTAGTTCTTGATTCTTTACATAACAGATTTTTTTTCATTTGATTTGATTTTTTTCTATTTCGGTATCAAATGTAATGCACATTCTGTATATTGTTGAAATATTGCTCAGTAATGTGCTTTTGTTTTTTTTCTTGTAATATATATACAGAAAGAACTTGTAAGTTTTTCATTAGTATTTTGTTAATCAAGTATCATTATTTATCTCAATGCTATTTGTGTTTGGGACCTTTAATACTCTTAGTTAGGGGTGTTCAAAAGCGGTTAACCGAACCGGTTAACCACTTTTTTTAACCGAACCGGTTTTTCGGTTTGGAAAAATTTTCGAACCGAAACCGAACCGGTTTAGAGGAAAAACTAGTTTTTAAAAAAAGCGGTTAACCTGTTTTGAACTTGTTTTCCCTTTTTTTTTATTTAAATTTTTTTATTTTTTCTTAAATTAATTTGTAAATATAAATAATACATATTCAAATAAAAAATTAAACATTCATATATATCTATCGACTATTACTAACAATACATTAAAAATATTATTATTTTTTTATTTAATATAATATAATATTTTATTTTATATATATATATATAAAATTGGTTCAAAAAATCGATTTTGGTTAACCGTTTTTTATTTTTTTCCGAATCGGTAACCGAACCGAAAATTTAGCTTTTCAAATTTTTTGAACCGTAATCGAACTGATTTTGGTTTGGTTACTAGTTTGGTTCAGTTTTTACATTTTTTTTTAATACTCTTAGTTACGGTTAATTCTTTGACTAAAAGGACTGTTTCTTTGGTTTATAAATTATGATAATGTCACTGTCTTGTTCTTTAACCATGTAACAACATATTTCTAGAAAAATCGTAAGTGTGTCGTGCCCGAAGCTAAAATTTATTTGAAACGCATAAGTTGGAGAGACATTTTAGCAAGCCTGATATTCTATTTTCCACCCTAACTTCTCAGAAAGTAACCGCAAACGTATACTAAACTCGAGCTAAAGAAGGGGCAAGAAGGGAAGCGAAAAAACATATGGCAATAACCCAACCGCAGATAGAGATCAAATATACAAAAAGAAAATTACCCAAATTCTTTTATCTTTTTTACAATTCATAGTTTCACGACAGTGCCATTCGGCGTGCAAGTAATTTTCATTTTCGAGTAAATTGCTTTATCATTTAGGACAGGCACACTGGGACACTGGCCTTTTTCACAAACTGGCAGACAGGACAAACACTGACCAACACATCACAATCTTTACATAAACAAAGGTGCCTACAAGGCATCAACAAAACAGAGACTTCCTTTTTCTTGCATACTCTGCATGTCATGTGATGATACCTAGAACCTGATTTTGAAGATCCACCGGGAATGCTTAAATAGGTGTTTGGGTCAATGTATGATGCGGCATCATCAACCTCACTGTCTCCAAATCCTTCCTTCCCTTGGTCAGCACCCTGTGAAATTGCCTGCTGCAGGTTGTTCTTCAGGAAATTAACGACAGACTCATTGTATTTGGCTCTGTAGTGCCAATTCTGGGCTTCTGAAGCCACCTGCTTTATTCTCTCAATCAGTTCCCTATTCTTGCGATTCATGTTTTCTATCTCTAGGTCTTTCTCTCGGAGTTTCTTACCCACACCGTTCTCTATAGTTGAAAGGAATGAAGCCATTTGTCTCTGCTTCAAGTCCCTAACCCCCTTTGCCAAGTGTTCTTCCTGTTTGAAAAATGCAATAAACATTAATACCAAGGTGCAAACAACAGCAACAAGTCATTACAATAACAAAAAATCTGACAGGTTGATTACTGAGTTTAACATCCAATTAGGTATGGATATTGGCTGGATTCTGCCAATAATAAACTAAAGCATCCTATTTCTCGTAAAAAATAGTGTACTTGAAACATCTGATCACAGATATCATACTAATTTTACCCAGAAAATAGTAAGGCAACATAATGGAAAGTTAGGAAGATGCATTTGTATCTTCACCATGAGAGCATATATACCTGAATTTTGATATACTGGTCAAATTCTTCTTTCTGACGATCAAGCTCAGTCCTAACATTGGCACCAAGAGACAAGATGATTGGTGGTGCAGCATTCAAACTACCACTTGCAGAAGTTACAGATGAGTTACGTTCATCATCATCATATGATAGCCTTAATCCTGTTGATACAGGGTTTGGCTTCGGAATACTTGCAGAACGATCAGCTTCATCTTGGCAGATGTTTGAATTCAAGGAGATCTGCAGCTTCTGCTGCCTGGAGAAATCTTCCATTTCCCTGCCTCGTTTATTGGGCCGCAGCAGAGGAGTGATATGCTCATTTCCAAAATAATTTACTTGATCGATGTTACACCCAACTGGTACTGAGACAAGGATATTAAATTACAAATCAGTCAAGCAATAAGAAGTTTGACGTTAGAGAAAAAGAAACAGGACTGCACTCAATAGTCTCATCAAGCAAAAGATCTGACAAAGGATCCAAAACAGAGTAAGTCAAAACAGCATATCCAGAAAAGGAGATGCAACCAAAGACCAAAAGCTAGCAGAGATTGGACTCATAATATATTTTCTTTCTCAATGACTACGGTTAACAAATACAAAGGAACACACTGCTGTATGCAAAGCATTGTACATACATATCATAAGGATTTCATCAAGGACATAATGTTAAATTTAATAACTCAATTATATGAGAAGAGAACTCACAATTTCCAAATAACTGCAGTTGATTCGATGAATTAGTCTGATACTGAAAACGATTCTCATCCAGGAAAACTGGAAGAACAGGATTACCACTGTTGCCTCCCAACATTTTTACTAGTACTGAAACTAGTTTACTCTAAATTGTATAGCTTGCAATGGTTGCTAAATTACCTACAACAAGAGGCAAGGGAAATTTAAAATGCGAGTTAAAGCAGAAATTCTGGTGATATATGAAGAGTGCCAGTAACACAACCATATTCAATGGAAACAAGGAAACGACATAAATTTTCTGCGACATAAAAATGTTTGATATAACAAAAGACCCCTGTTCAACTCAGCAAACTTGACAAGGTTTGCCTCAGGGAACATTTAGGACAAAAATTACCTGAAGCTCAAACTTGGAACCTAGAATGCTTGGGTGTTAAAACCTCAAAAGATAAGAAATTAACTTCATTAATGTCACTGACCTTGGTAAGAAGGTGCAAAAAGCAATAGGGACATCAAAGGAAGAAACATCATGACTGGTAGCTATATACTCAGAAGATATGATATCCAAACACAAATATATGGGGGAAATAAAAATCTGTAAAGTAATTGGTAAACTATAACTCATTGTTCACCTTAAAACACATATCTCGAAACCAAAAAAAAACAAAAACACATATCACAAACCTCAAGAATGTACTTTAGTATGTACGAAATTGGAAGCAGGGTTTCACAAATTCATAGAAGGGCTATTAATCAGTTTCACAATCAAGAGACATAGGAGCAAGATCCACAATAAAGAATGAGAATACAAGATAACATAATTTAATGATACGGGATATGGAATATACTAACAACATGACATCACCATCGACCCAATGCATTTCATTATTAACAAGTGTCTACGGATTCAAGAAGGAACACATTCAAACGGTGGTATCACTTCCCCTCTATTCAGTTCACAGGTCACAGGTCACATTAAACACAATGTAATTTCCATCGAGTTCATATGATTTAAACATAGTGGGAATATGTGAAGAAGTATTATTAATTTGCAAAACCTATGAAAGGTATATACATAAATTGACTGAACAAAAGAGGAAAAAGACATAAAATTTATCTCTAGATCATTGAAACTACGGATTGAAAAGTCAAAAACAGGTAATGCAGTATAAATAGCAAACAAAAAAAATGCTATTGACCGTAAAAGGGATGCCCAAAAATAAGAAAAATAAATAAAACAAAAATAGCATGTAGATATGCAAAAGAAAAAGAAAGTAACAGAAGCAAAAACATATGCATCTATAATACCCAGATGACCAGATAGAAAGTGAAGAGAGTAGGCAAAGAGATACATCAATTGTGATGACATAATTTTTTTTTTTTTTTTTTAGGCTTTCAAACACAAAAAAAGAAAAAAAAAACACAGTAATCATACGAAGATGGTGAGATAATCATCATCATCTGAAGAAGAAAAATGGCAAAGAGAGAGATATTCAACCAGTTTGATCATATTTTAATTTAAAACAAAATCAAACATATTAGAATGCAGAAAAAGCATCAAAACTGAGAGACTTAGATCTCCTGACCCAAGATTTAAAAAAAAAAAAAAAAAAAAAAAGTCAAAAATAATCAAGATCATACAAAAAAAAAAAATTAAGAAAGAGCGATCAGCCAAGTTACCAGCAATATATGAAACAAACGGTTTGATTCAGTGCGCAAAAAAACACAGTCCAAGATCCTGCAAAACCACACAAAGTTAACCCAAAATCAAAGTAAAAAGAAATAATCCCCAAAAAAAAAAAAAAAAAAAAAGACCTGGAGTGTTAAGAGGGAAGCGATGAAGAAAGAAAAAGAAAAATTTATAGGGAGGAGGTGCGGTGGGAGTGGGGGGTGGGTGGTGGGGTGGAAATTAATAATAAGAATAAATGGAATGAATGAATGAATAAATGAATCGTGGAGGCGTTGTTGTTCTTCGTGAATTGTGGTTACGCAAACTGATTTGTTTTATCACTATAACTGCAGTGAAACAAAGTAAGTTATTACTGACTATATTTCTTTTCTTTTTTAACTTTAATATTGAAGATAAAAAAAAAAAAAAAAATGTGTGGATCCCACTTTCATTCTGCATCTTTCCCTTTTTCTCAAGCTAATACAACGGCCCGGATTTTTTGCCCTTCTCTTTAAACCATCCAATTTTATTACCCTTTTTAAATTTACTGAATTTAATACCATAAAAACTACTCAAATCTTATTAACCAACATATCTATAATACTATATTATTTTAAAAATCTCTTATCTTTTTAATTATATTAAAGGTATTATATCCCAACAAAATTATAAAAATAACAGTATAAATGTTATATTATTATAAATTTATAAATATTTTACTAAAATACTCTCGTGTTATTTATTTTAATATGTAAAACTTAACAATAAAGAGATTTATGTTATTTCAACTACTTAAGGAAGATTTTTGTTGTTTAATTAAATCTAAGGGATAAATTTTATAAACTCTAGAGAAGTTATTATATGGGTTTAAACTGATTTGTAAGAAATTTATGTAAAATATAATAATTATGGGGATATAAATGGTAAACTTTTTTACAGGGTTGAATGGTTGGAGATTGATGGGTAATATGTACAAGACGTGATAATGGGAAGAAATAAATATGAGAAGGTACATTTAGAGTAAACACTTTTCCCACTCAAGGTTTGCCTGAATACTTTACTACCCAAAAATTTCAAAATATCACTTTTCCACCCAAAGTTATATTCCGTTAATATATAAAATAACTTCACTTTCTCATTTGGCATTCAGGAAGTTACCAATAGTCAGGTAAGAAGGGTTTTGTAGAGTGGAGGTGGTGGATCAAAAGGTGGTGACGATTGAATATTATCGCGGAATTAGTCGTAAATCAATTAAGAATAAGAAACCCTAGCTTTATGATAGTTCATAATTGACAGAAATCAGGTGTCGAAGTGAGAAGGTTTTGTAGAGAGAAGATTGGAGATGAAATGATGGTGATGGAGAGAACATTGCCATTAGAATTAACTTTGGGTAATAATGAAATATTAACTTGGGTGGGGAAAAATGGTATTTTAAATATTTTAGGTGGATGAGGTATTAAGGCAAACCTTGGGTGGGAAAAAGTGGTTTACTGGGTACATTTAATAAATAAAAATAATAAATGGAGAATCATGAGTATGCATCGTGGTGGTCGGTACGAGAACCATCAACAACAATTTAATATAAAAGCGGGAAAACAGAGTGCGTGGTTGCCTGACTCTTCTCATCCGGGGCCCCACCCTCCCTGGTCCCACCTCACCAGCGTTGTTGTTGGCGTTGGCGGGTAAATTTTGGCGGGTGAGCAAACGACGCCCCTTATTTCACGGAATTAAAATTACTTTATATTTTATTAAATCTTTAATTAAAATATTTATGGAAAGAAATAATCGATATCGACGGTGCCAGAAGATTTCATCATTATGAAAGTTTTGATGACCGTACGATCTTTACTCTTCCATGGACTAATCAGATAACCGTCCACGCTTAAATCATATCATCGTTGCGGGGATTTCAAGTTTGTCCAACACAACCATTTTAATCAGTAGATTCATTCAACTCTATAAAAGACAAATGGATATATTACAGCCATGTTTTAATTAATTAACATTTTATTAGTAAAATAAGTGTTGTTGATATAATAATAAGCAACAGTGAAATTACATAAAGGTATCTGAATTTCGTAAATCCAAAAAGTCAAATGTCAAAAGGCGTGTGTTAGACTTTTGGTTTAATAAGAATTAAGAACACGTTTAGGCGTACAAAAACATGATCCCATTATTCACTCTGAAAAATCCATGTACATAGTATTGGGTCAGCAATGCATTAGCTTTTTGTTTATGCCAACTCTTTCGTTCAAACACAATTAATAATTTACCGATTACGTTCCATCAAACTGATCTCGCGGTTCCCTGTGATCTAAAGACTCTCATTAATTTTTTTATAATTTTTTTATTTCAAAACAAAATTTGTGGTTGAAGGTGTTCATCTTTGTTTAAATTTGGAAATTGGACTCCCTGTTAAATGTTATTGCTAAAATCTTACCATTTTTAATTCTAAAAAATATGATTGAATTTTTCAAATTTTTGTTAAAGGTAGAAATGAAAGTTAGCTATTTACTTTAGATGTGTTTGATTCAAAAAATATTATATTAATAAAAATAATAAATTATTAGATATGTTATAGTAATATGTTTGGTTTGAATGAATAAATTGGTGAGTATGATATATTAATATGTTTGGTTTAAATGAATAAATTGGTGGGTATTTCATATAATTTACTAAATTGTCCTCGTTTTTAAATATTAATATAATGTTATTTTTATTTATTTGAATAATTTTTTTCATCCTCTACATTTTAGATTTAGCTAAAACACACCAGCAACAAAAAGTTTAGAACTTAACAAAAACACCCTAGCCCATCCCAAGTCACTGTCGGCGGCGTGCCACCACTGTCGTCGACAACGAAAGTGGAGATCTATTCGTGAAAGGCCAGATATTTGACTGTGAAACAACGGCCAAATATCTGGCCTTTCACGGCTGTGAAACGCCCATAGATCTGGCTGTGAGAGGTCATATTTGGCTATTTCCAGTGGCTGAAAACAACCTTATCGACGCATGGCCGGCCAGATATGGCCAATTGTATGCCATTCCGTCACCACCAGTGGTGGTTTCTAGCGGTTGGCAAGGTGGCCTGATCCAACCACCAGTCTTGGGTAATTTTTTAAAAATTAGGGGTATTTATGTCCTAAAAACTTTGTATATAAGGATAAAATTGTCAATTGATATTTTTGTAAATTGTTTTCAAAACAAGTGCATTATTGTGCTAAAATTTTATTAATAAGGGGTAAAATTATAACAAAAATAAAATTACTAAGTGATCTTAAAATACTTAAGAAAATAGAGGTAATCAGATTACCTCCTACACTAACAGTAACTACTATTGGTATTAGAAGATTATTGGAATCTTATATTACCTAACAATCAAATGTAATAATCAAATAATATAAATTAACATTACCTTAGTAATATTATATAACCCCCAATCAAACACACCCTTTGTGTCTTTAAAGAAAACCTCTTTTTTGAAAAATAAAAAATAAAATCATTTTCCAAAATCTTATGTACTAGTAATTTTTTATAATAAAAATAGATTAAATAAGACAATGTAATAAATCAAATGGGTATATTATAAAATGTTATTAGGAAAGGAAACTACAATCTTCCTCACATATCTACCTTTAGATGGCCTAATGGTTCAATAGAAACTCTTGAATGTATTACTTAAGAGGTAATGACTTTGAATCACTCTTCGATTGTTAAAGGGGTAGACGGGTAGTCACTGGAGCTCTTACTTGACCAATAGTTCTAAAGTCTTGGGAGTTTAATTGAAGAACGCATAAGCTGACCCGGGAAGCCCGAATCATAAAATCAAAAAAACCTCCCTCACATTTTCAAAAATAACACCGACCTCGCCTAACTTCCTGTTAAATAACAGTAAATTGCATCTAAAAATTTTCTTATAAATAATATAATTATTTTAATGTTTTAATCTTTGATAAGAGTTTTTCTCAACCTGTGATGATTTTATCAACTAACAAATTTTTCTCTGAAATTTCAAAAATAATAGAAATTCCTCTTATCTTTATTGAGTCTTTAGGGTACCATTAAACTTTATAAATGATGGTTAATAAATATTTACCATGTTACAATTTATTTTAATACAAAAAATTTAACAACTGATGATTTTTGTTATTATTATACGGTAATTTCTGTTATTTGATTATAGCTTAGAGGATTATTATTATAAACGCTTTTAATTAATATTTACATTCTTACTTTGTGTTAATTATTTTGTGTCTTCACTTGCTACGCTGCGTTTTGTGTTAATTATTTTGTGTAATGAAGTCTTCACTTGCTACGCTGCGTTTTATAGGCATTAGGCCAAACTTAAACGACGGCCCGACTGATGTATCATGTATTCATGTATGTATATGGATCTTAAGAATAAAACATTAAAACCCCAACTTCACTGAACCCTTACCTCTAGAGCGCAAAACTTCACTGAACCCTCTACTTCTAGAACGCAAAAGAGGAAAGATGATTATTCCAGTTCGTTGCTTCACCTGCGGCAAGTTAACTTTCATGTTCAACTCTCGCGGCTTAGCAACTTTCTTATCTTTCGATTTGGGTTACGTGTTTCTTCCTTCAAACCGTTCTAGGGTTTTGATTAATTTGTTTTCAGGTCATCGGAAACAAGTGGGACACGTATCTTGACCTTCTCCAGGCAGACTACACTGAAGGGTGAGAACTTAATTTCATTGTTTATCATTTCAATATCTTCTGTATTATTTTTGCTCTCTTGTTATATATTTTCCCAATTCTGTTCAACCATTGAAGCTGTTTCCGGTGAGAGATTGTTACTGGTTGAAGATTCAAGTGGTCTAGCTGTGAATAAATCCTGTACATTGCTGCATAATCTATATTTTTGTTTCTTTCTATTGTACTTGGTTTGGGTGGTTTTAGCGAAAAATAGATTCGTGCTTGGTATGCTTAAAGGGGCTATAGTTGAAAAAAAAAATTACAATTTTTTAAAATTTTTTTAATGTAAATTAATAATTTATTATATGTTGCATAACTTATTTTAATTTTATAAGAAAAATCGTTTAATTTATTATATGTTACTTAACTTATTTTAATTTTCTAAAGAAAAATCTATAAATCTTAGTAAAAGATTTTAATTTTCAAAGTCAATTAATCGCTTTTTGGTAAACAGGAATAATTGTCAAAACCACAATCCATGAAAACAAAGAAACATTTTTTTTAGAATTAACCAAATGTCTTCTTTTCTCTTGTTTTCACATATTCTCTTCTCCAATTTTTTCTAAATTTTTACAATATTAAAAGAAGTTCAATTTACCATGTAGACATTTATTGTCATTTTCAAAATAAAATATACATTTTAAATGATATACCTTATTATATTTTATAATTTTCTGTTGTCTAGATTGATAATTTTTTATAGTGTATAGTTTAAAAAGTATTGAGCCCTCCCAAAAAAAAAAAAAAAAAAAAAAAAAGTCTGGTTTTGCCCCTCTATGCTCTGGTACCTATAGTTAATTGTGTTAAGAATTATTGTTAGTGTGGGTTATGTGGTTTACCTGTCTTGTTTTGAAGAACACATATGGTTCAGAATTGCAATGAATTGATAATTGATAAACGTAAGCCGTATGCATTTTATTAATTTTCTGCATTACTGTTTATTGTTTGTTGGCCTAATTGTTTATGTGTGTTTTTGGAAATACATGCACCCTAGAAGTATGAAAATGAATATATGTAGTTAATCTGAGCCTAAAATATGCAGAGATGTGTATCAGTGTATGTATAATATGAGTTCTCTGGCAACTATGTGTGTGTTTCTATTGCCCTCCTTATGGATATGGAAGAATGTCGTTTTTTAGTTACTTTGTTTCTTATTTGAACATGACTAATGGTATCACCAAGTGTCTACATATATAGAGCATTAGATTCATGGTTATGCATATTTTGCGTAGAATGCTAACTTGCAACTTTATGCAGAGATGCACTTGATGCGTTGGGTTTGGTCCGTTATTGCTGTAGGCGAATGCTTATGACTCATGTGGACCTCATTGAAAAGCTTCTGAACTACAATAGTAATCTCTCTTTCAGTTTTCATTCTGTATTCCTATATACATGCATTTCAGTGATTTCACAGCTGGGGCGTTTGATTTCTCTTGTCATTTCTTTGCACTGATTTCAATCATTGTTGCAGCTTTGGAGAAGTCTGAGACCAGCTGAGGGAGCTGATGGAGTGACAAGAAGTTGTTTTCTCGTATACCCTGTTGCCCTTGTTTGTCAGCTTCTATATTGTAATATCTTGTGAACACTTTCTGTGTTTACTGAGTTTTCTTTAGGATGGAGCATTATTAGAAATCAGGTACATGGGACTGGTTGTGCTTATGGATTAGTTGCCATGTTTCATGGATAATTATGTGTAAGAAAAGCTACCTAAGAAGCTGAGTTATCAAATGCTTGGTATAATGTGTTTCTTGTTGCCTGTTATTTGTCGTGATTCAGATCATTGTCATTTATCATGGATATGCATGTTATGAGTGAAACTATGTTTGTGTACTCCAAGCAATATTGACCTGCGTATTTTGGTTTCTAGTGCAGGTTTGATGACCAAATTAGTTGTGGCATTTCATGCCATGAGACTTTTTCTAGTAGGGAACATTTTTTCATATTAAAGGGTATAGATGACCTTGTATGTTGGATCATTTGCTAGGATTCTGTTAAGTGTGAACCATAGTTTAAATTACATCTTTCTTAGGAAACTGCTTCTAACTTTGGAGTACACAGGCAGTTCCGGCATGTAGAGTTTGGGAGATTAAGTAACAGAGTTGGTGGTTGTTTTGTTTGAAATTCTTGGGCAAATGAAGAAAAATTAAATAAAAAGGGCAAGTGAACTCAATTTTAGATTTATGAGTTGATTAGATATTAATAATATTATTTCATTGATAAATTTCAAAGTTAAAAGGGATACGGAGCCTTAAATAATAGGAAAAATGTTACGTTTATAATATAATTTCATAATCTTTTCTTATAATCTTAGCGTGACAGTAGATTAGTATTGTCACGTCAGCTTCTAGTCTATCACACCCAAGACATTCAAGACACTATTAGAAACCAGCATTCATTCTTTTAGAAAGAACGGTTATTCTTTATGAATAAAAAACAATTCTTTAAGAAATGAATGACTATTTCTTAAAGAACAACTATTCCTTTAGTTTAGTTAAATTTATTTTGTACCTTCTATGTAGTGGACTTGACTTGATAACGCTAAGTCATCTGTTATGTTAGGGTTGGAAGAGAAGTTTGTAAAAAAAAATTGCTAAGGACAGCATTGCTCAAATCATAATCACGAAAATAGAAATGTTATGTTGTGTGTGGTTTTGGATAAGTCCACAAAGTCAGTAGTGTTGTGTGTGGTTTTGGAGAAGTCCAGCAAGTCAGTGTTTTATATACGTCCCGTTTGAGATTATGATAATTTCCTGAAGCAACCAGCAAATGCAATAGCGTAGTCGTAACTCTTTTTCCCATTTTACGAGTGTTCCGTCTCGGCCATCGTCAGTAGCGAATCTAGAAATTTTTTTTAGGGTGAGTCAAAATATATAAATTATACATATTAATATTTAAAAAAAAAAAAATTGAGGGTAGGCCATGGCTCACCCAAAAAAAGTGGCTGGATCCGCCGCTGGCATCATAAAGATTAAAGAATGTTTTCTTCTCTCGTGTCATGCACCATAACCATATTGCGTAATTTGAATGTAAACCTGTAAGAAGAAAAGCATAAAGAAGCGGTTTTTACCCAGATTTATTACGGCCCGTCTAGTATCCTTTTTCTAGTAGCACTTAAAAGAAAAAGAGTTTGTTAGTGCTTTTATGAAAATTTTGTTTGTTGGTTGACTAAGAAAATATAAAAGAGATTTCTAAATTCTGATATTAATTTACTAAAAATGGTTTTAATATACAAAAATAATCTAGAGAAATTTATAAAAAAAAAAAAAAAAAAAAAACTCTTTTATCTCAACACACATAACAGTGTTTCAACGATAATAAAAGCCTCTCTAAGATAATCAAAACCAATTTCACTCATAATACAAGTATATTTAATTAAGCCTAAGATTTAAGACCAGAAGATTGGTTAAATTAATTCTTAGCGATATCGGTTGAGTTTCGTCCAAGAAATGGGCATTGCGGCTACTTGCTTTTAGCATTTGGATCAATTTCTTTCTGAAACTCCACTTTGATGGACGTCCACGTGTAGAATTTGCACTGGGACTGGGAAGTGGAAGTTGTTGAGGGGAGGGGGAAATCAGTTTCTCCAGTGCAGTAACGTCTTCAAATAAGAGCTGATAGATCTTAAATCACTCCTAAGGTTCATTGAACTCTTAAATATATGCTATGCCACACACGTTATTACCTTAACAACTTGGATGGTGGTGTTTGTGGCGGCATTAGCAAGGCCAAGTCATGTTCATTCTCACAGTAATTAGTGGAAAAAACCTGTGTCTCTCCTGCTTTCAAAGTAAAGCACGACGTGGCGTGTGTTTATACACGAAAGAGCTCTATCTAGCTAGCCTCATAAGGTGGTAATTCATTGATGAAGAGTGGGTCAAAACTCAAAAGTACATTACAAAATAGGGGACCATTGCACACTCACATTGAAGGCGCGGTTGAAGAATGTAGGTCCCTGCACATCCAGCAATTGGGTTTGCAGAGTGGTAGCTCAAGTGGCCAGACTCCAGAGGGTTGTCATCGTCAAAATATTTACATTTTCATCAATCTCTAAAAAGAAAAAATCGGCAGCCTCTTATCTCCTCAAGATGAGGTAAATCTATCGTTTGGATTTCTTGGTGCTTTTTTGGCCCTTCACTTGGATATCTGTGGATAACAACCTAATACTAATTTACTATATAACTTTCCTAAATATCTCCTCTTCCTTCCACTTTTCATTTGTTTGCATTCTCTCTTCACTTTGTTCTGTTTGTTTGTCCATTTTTGTATGATCAAAGCTTGAAGCTAAAAATGTATCATAACCACCACTTCTCTCCTCCTCCTTGTTTGCATTGCCACCCTCATAGCTACATAAGGATGGTTGGTGAATCTTACTACCTCTCTCTCTCTCTCTGATTCTCACGTCATATATGCAACTTCACACGAAATCAACCTTGTATAAAAGGAACACTCAAGGATTAAAATTTTTGTAAAATCTTTTCTTATTTTGTCGCTAATCGTATTATATGTTATACTGATGGTTTAGCATGCATGGGAAATACAGGTTCAGCATCTAATAGAAAGGTGCTTACTTCTTCACATGANGGCATGTAGAGTTTGGGAGATTAAGTAACAGAGTTGGTGGTTGTTTTGTTTGAAATTCTTGGGCAAATGAAGAAAAATTAAATAAAAAGGGCAAGTGAACTCAATTTTAGATTTATGAGTTGATTAGATATTAATAATATTATTTCATTGATAAATTTCAAAGTTAAAAGGGATACGGAGCCTTAAATAATAGGAAAAATGTTACGTTTATAATATAATTTCATAATCTTTTCTTATAATCTTAGCGTGACAGTAGATTAGTATTGTCACGTCAGCTTCTAGTCTATCACACCCAAGACATTCAAGACACTATTAGAAACCAGCATTCATTCTTTTAGAAAGAACGGTTATTCTTTATGAATAAAAAACAATTCTTTAAGAAATGAATGACTATTTCTTAAAGAACAACTATTCCTTTAGTTTAGTTAAATTTATTTTGTACCTTCTATGTAGTGGACTTGACTTGATAACGCTAAGTCATCTGTTATGTTAGGGTTGGAAGAGAAGTTTGTAAAAAAAAATTGCTAAGGACAGCATTGCTCAAATCATAATCACGAAAATAGAAATGTTATGTTGTGTGTGGTTTTGGATAAGTCCACAAAGTCAGTAGTGTTGTGTGTGGTTTTGGAGAAGTCCAGCAAGTCAGTGTTTTATATACGTCCCGTTTGAGATTATGATAATTTCCTGAAGCAACCAGCAAATGCAATAGCGTAGTCGTAACTCTTTTTCCCATTTTACGAGTGTTCCGTCTCGGCCATCGTCAGTAGCGAATCTAGAAATTTTTTTTAGGGTGAGTCAAAATATATAAATTATACATATTAATATTTAAAAAAAAAAAAATTGAGGGTAGGCCATGGCTCACCCAAAAAAAGTGGCTGGATCCGCCGCTGGCATCATAAAGATTAAAGAATGTTTTCTTCTCTCGTGTCATGCACCATAACCATATTGCGTATTGAAATGGTAAACCTGTAAGAAGAAAAGCATAAAGAAGCGGTTTTTACCCAGATTTATTACGGCCGTCTAGTATCCTTTTTCTAGTAGCACTAAAAGAAAAAGAGTTTGTTAGTGCTTTTATGAAAATTTTTTTGTTGTGTTGACTAAGAAAATATAAAAGAGATTTCTAAATTCTGATATTATTTACTAAAAATGGTTTTAATATACAAAAATAATCTAGAGAAATTTATATTAAAAAAAAAAAAAAAAAACTATTTTATCTCAACACGCATAACAGTGTTTCAACGATGATAAAAGCCTCTCAAAGATAATCAAAACCAATTTCACTCATAATACAAGTATATTTAATTACGTTCTAAAACGATTATTTCCCGGAGCGAGCCTAAGATTTAAGACCAGAAGATTGGTTAAATTAATTGTTAGCGATATCGGTTGAGTTTCGTCCAAGAAATGGGCATTGCGGCTACTTGCTTTTAGCATGTGGATCAATTTCTTTCTGAAACTCCACTTTGATGGACGTCCACGTGTAGAATTTGCACTGGGACTGGGAAGTGGAAGCTAGTTGTTGAGGGGAGGGGGAAATCAGTTTCTCCAGTGCAGTAACGTCTTCAAATAAGAGCTGATAGATCTTAAGTCACTCCTAAGGTTCATTGAACTCTTAAATATATGCTATGCCACACACGTTATTACCTTAACAACTTGGATGGTGGTGTTTGTGGCGGCATTAGCAAGGCCAAGTCATGTTCATTCTCACAGTAATTAGTGGAAAAAACCTGTGTCTCTCCTGCTTTCAAAGTAAAGCACGACGTGGCGTGTGTTTATACACGAAAGAGATCTATCTAGCTAGCCTCATAAGGTGGTAATTCATTGATGAAGAGTGGGTCAAAACTCAAAAGTACATTACAGAATAGGGGACCATTGCACACTCACATTGAAGGCGCGGTTGATGAATGTAGGTCCCTGCACATCCAGCAATTGGGTTTGCAGAGTGGTAGCTCAAGTGGCCAGACTCCAGAGGGTTGTCATCGTCAAAATATTTACATTTTCATCAATCTCTAAAAATAAAAAATCAGCAGCCTCTTATCTCCTCAAGATGAGGTAAATCTATCGTTTGGATTTCTTGGTGCTTTTTTGGCCCTTCACTTGGATATCTGTGGATAACAACCTAATGCTAATTTACTATATAACTTTCCTAAATATCTCCTCGTCCTTCCACTTTTCATTTGTTTGCATTCTCTCTTCACTTTGTTCTGTTTGTTTGTCCATTTTTGTATGATCAAAGCTTGAAGCTAAAAATGTATCATATCCACCACTTCTCTCCTTCTCCTTGTTTGCATTGCCACCCTCATAGCTACATAAGGATGGTTGGTGAATCTTACTACCTCTCTCTCTCTCTCTGATTCTCACGTCATATATGCAACTTCACACGAAATCAACCTTGTATAAAAGGAACACTCAAGGATTAAAATTTTTGTAAAATCTTTTCCTATTTTGTCGCTAATCGTATTATATGTTACACTAATGGTTTAGCATGCATGGGAAATACAGGTTCAGCATCTAATAGAAAGGTGCTTACTTCTTCACATGAACCGAGACCAATGCATAAAGGCACTGGCGGAGCACGCCAATATTCGCCCACTCGTTACACTAACAGGTCGATCATCATCTCTCTTTTATATATATATATATATATATATATATATGTCAAACTTCTTGTTCATTCAAACACACACCACCCCACCCGCGCAAATTATAACATAGTTGAGTTCATGTTTTGCAGTGTGGAGGGAGCTACAAAAGGAGAATAAGGACTTCTTTCAAGAATATTTCCATGCTATCTCTCCCAGGCCTTTCATGAGTAAGACCCCAAAGACAAAGTTAATTTCTTCTAAAACTTTTATTGCTGGTGATCGTTGTTGATTTGTACCTTTCACAAATTTGGTAAGCGGAAAAAATAAAATAAAAAAAGAAAGTGAATTCCTGTAAAGAATATCATACCGATACGATGCATTTTATTTTTCAGGTAGATATATTCGAAGAAGACCGAGGTTCACAAGAAGGAGACAATGGATGTGAAAGAAAATCAAAGGAAAGGATCTTAGAAATCATAACTTATTGTTGAATGATAAGTTAGATTAGTTTACGCAAGAGGTGTATAAGCTTTTTGTGTGTAGTGTTAAGATATATAGATCGATATACAGTAATTTTTCATAAATATATCTTTTTCCTATGTTTGTGTGCGATAATGAGAGGGAAAGAATTTCTGATAAGTTCTTATAATTCGTGACTATCGAACTACAATTATCTTCCAAAAACAACTATAGATGGGATCTTAAACTATCAAGAAGTTATTTCCAAAAGCAAACCGCCACATTAATGCTTTGAGCTACACCATTAATTGAATTGACTGAACATGGTCTCAGGTGTACTTAAATATGGTTTACAGAATATGGATGTGCCTTATATATGCTCATCAACACACGTTTCTATATCAGAAAATAGAAATCCTAACAGATAGAAAATTAGTAATATGAACTTCAATCTTAGTCCTAATCCAATCAATCAATAAACCTAATTAAGCCTAAGAAACTGTTATTCAGACGTTGGATGTTAATTAATGATCTAGCACTAGTAAATTCCACGAACTATATATTAATAACCCTTTGAAAGCTGAAGTTTTCTGAGTCAGTCATGAGTCTTATATAACTCGATGTGAATATGATCTCTCATTCCCAAGAGCATCTACCTCAAAAAGGCAAATGACCTGAATACAGCCCTAACCCTAAAAGAGATACAACTTCTTAAGGTAGTTTATATATCTAAATCTAAATCGTTTTTACTCGAACGGTGTCTTTGCTCGTATTGAACGCATTGGGGATTTTCTTTCACGGAAGCAATTATTGTCGTCTCCATAGACCTGTAAAATTTTACAACAGAAAGTAAAGCACTCGTTTTAGTGGCATAAGTTTCCACATACTTACTAGAGCTGAAATAGTCTTAACTGTCTCTTCAAATACCCTTAGGGGTAACTCATAAATTTATCATGTGGTAGTAGTTGAACATTTATGCATGCTCATGACTTGTTGATTTTTATGTTATTAAATGGATTCAAATTATGGCCTTTCCTTCCCTGGCGGAACACTGAAGATTTCTAAACTGAACTCGGATAGTACTACAGACCGCCGCTTGAAGTTCTCTAATTATGTTAATCATCTCAAAATAGCAGATAGGCTAGCATTAGATATAAAAGATTTCTAAAGTGCAGCTTTCTAGTGGAGGGACATGCGTTAATTATATGATAATCAAATTGAAAAAGTCTAATGACCATAAGCTGATATTCGTATGAATCAAAGAGGGAAGTGGCAGTGTTATTCGAGAATGCTTCTTATCATATAGTGAAGTCAAAGTTTTGAACAATTTATATATACCGATTACCTGATCAGTCTCAATGGCATTAGAGTTCCATGCTGCCTTTTCTTGTTCCTGCCCACAGCTTTCTCCATCTCCTTTGTACTGAATTGGAGGGAAATGGGCCCACTGAAACAGGCAAAAACGTCCATAGATTTAGTTCACATTTTAAATGAAATATCCCTTCTCTTTCCGTTTTTATTTTTTTATGTTTTCATTCATGTTGGCTTTCTGATGCTTACATTTTTTGCAGCGGTACTGAAAGCTTCCTTGTGAGCCATGTTTGGATTTTCAGCCTTGAGCCTTCTGATTTCTTCCCTGCCATAGATCTCTATCTACGTGAGAACTCCTAAGATCGTAACGTATGGATGGTAGTATAATTTTAAGATAGTTAAAGTTTGAAAATTACTTAATGAAGCTGTTATAAGCTGATGGAGCTCTTTGTCTCTTCTCAGGAGCTGTAGAGAATCAGTTAAATCAAAATAATCAAGAATAATCAGAACAAAGTTTCCTCCAAATTGAAAGAAAAGTTAGATAGCCAAACGTTTATTAACGATGTGATTCACACAGGACTCTTCTTCATTGTCAGAAGAAGTCATTATGGAAGGGCTGAGCCTGTTCAAGGCCTTCTTGGCATCCTCTTGCTCTTTTGGCTGGAAAGAGATCAGCAAGTGTATGAGGATCTTATATAAACATCAAAGACACCGAACGGCGAAATCAAATTGTGTGCATGTTATTATTTTAATGTTGGGAACATAATAAGAAAACGAGCTGGAGAATATATATGTATATGGCAAGTATTATTGATGAAATGGATGCTTGATTCATGTCCTTGATGTTTAATGAAGAGACAAAAAGAACCCACAAAAGAGGATACCTCATCATCATGGCTAAGAGAAGCTAGAAGATGAAGAGGGAGAAACGAGGCTTTCATCATGTTGACAGAGAGGAGGCTTGTGCAGTGGCCACATCTCACCGTTACCACCATGGATAAGCTACCACATGGGACACTTACCTGCATATATATTTGATAAAATTAAGATAAATATATTAGCTTCTCTTCTAACTTTGTATATGGATACTGCAATGATAATTACCAGTAAAATGGTGGTGCAGAAACTACATTGCACATAGCATATCTGTTCAGGGAGATCAAAGAGACGGTTGAGAGTCGACATATTTTGTTTTGGTGATGAGTTTAGGCTTTGTGTTTGTGTTTGTGTTTGTGTGAGAGATGAAGAGGCAGAAAAAAGTGAGACAGAGGACCACCAACAAAGACAATTGGGGCATGTGGGTCTCTTGTCATTGAAGAGGGATTTATAGATGTTAAGTTAGAATTAGAAGTGACTTATTATGTTTCTTTCAAGTTTTCTTTGCCAAAAATGTAGTATCATAATTCTATTACTCACAAAAAAGAACAAGTAGTATTGATAGGCAGTGGTCTCAGAATTTTTATAATCTGTTTTTGATTTATTTTAGTGATGAAAATTACACTTGCAAAGTTTTGAGGTTACTTTGCAAAGGTTCAAAGTTCTAAGGACAGCAAGTACAGTGACTACTGCTGATTTGTTTCATGTGCTGCTTTCCGAGTCATTTACTTCACCTATCTCTTTTTTCTCCAATGAAAGTGAAAGTGCAGTAAATTTTTACCATTTTGGAGGAATGGAGAAACTACTAGATGTATTGAGAAGGAAAAGTGGAATCTTAGGTTTGTCTTTCCTTGAACAAAGTAAATATAATTGACAACCAGAATTGGGTGAATGAATCCAATTTTGTGTATTTTCCCTGTTCATGTCATTTCAATTGTCTTTAATAGTTAATGCTAACATCTACTCTTTTACATCCACCATCATCTATTAACCTTGCCAATGTTGTTGAGCTATTCCACTTGTTCTTATATGTGAATAATATATAATGCTACATCCACAACCTTCTCTTACAACATTCTCTTAAAACTTTATCTCACAAACTCTTACATAGTAGCATAGTTGGCAATTGACACATCAACTCTCACCACACCCCTAAGCAATGTCAGCTGGCGAGAAACTTAAAAAAAAAAAAATTATATCTAGAATTTGACTTTTCACCCTAAATTACCCTTGTATCAAATAATTTATTTCCCCATAAACTGAAAACTCAAAATGCAAAATCTCTCTTTCCCGTAATTCATTCTAAAATGCAAAATATCTCATTCCTGTAATTCATTTGAGCCCTAAAATCTTTTCTCCATTTTAGTTTCAATTTGAAATCACCATAGACAACATCTTCCAACCAGAAAGCATCACCCAACCTGAAAGACTAGCAGAGAAATTTAACAACTCAACTGCCATTCCTCTGTACTTAGCAGGAAGCTAAGCAACATTCTGGTGAGTTTCACCCTGTACATGTTTATTGAAAATGTATTATTCTTTATTTATAATCAGTGGAAGTAATATAGCAATGAATGTAATTTAGCTTTTAGTCATCTTTTAAGCTAATGCTCTTTTCACTTTCAGGTAATATTTAAACAGAAGATGGAAGAGTGCAGTAAAGAAAAAACAGAGAACTATAATGTTGTTGAGGTAATGTTGGTTTTGGTATTTTGTTTTTATTCTTTAATATGACGTTTAATATTTCAATGGTATTGTTTGTAACTCTTTCAAGTGTTATTATATTCTAATTCCAGCTATCTTATTGTCAATAAAACAAGGTAATCATCATGAAGAAATAGAAGATATGAGAAGTGTGGAAGAGGAATGGGAGCCTAAGCCTAGAATGATGTTTGATTCATTTGATGAGGTTGTCTAGTATTATAAAAACTATGAGAATAAAATAGGTTTTGAAACGATGATCAGAACTTCCAAGAGGGGAGTTAATGGGGAGTTGAAATACGTAACATTGGCTTGTTCTTGTAGTGGGAAGTACACCAATGTCTCAAGAAATGCATTTAAGTTGCACCCAATGACAAAAACGTATTGTAAGGCTCGCACTAGTGCATCTTTACTAAATGATTGAAAATGGCAAATATGTTCAATTTTCTTTGAACACAATCATGAACTGAATAGTCTTAGCAAAGTAGATATTTCAAGAACAATCGAACAATACAACCTTATGTTAAAAGGAGCTTGAAGTCAATGATAGGGCTGGGATTAGACCGAACAAAATTTTCATGCTTTGGCTGTTGAAGTTGGGGGTGCTAAAAATTTGTCTTTCCTACAAAAAGATTGTAGGAACTACATTGATAAAGTTGGAAGACTATGACTTGGTGATAAAGATGCTTTTAGAATTATTTTCTGAAAAATGCAAAAGAAGAATTCAAATTTTTTTCTACCTAATGGATTTAAATGATGAGGGTTGCTTAAAGAATGTTATATGGGTGGATACAAAAGGTAGGGTTGCATTTAAAGAATTCGGTGATGTTGTGACATTCGACACTACATATTTAACCAATAAGTTTGATATGTCATTTGTCACTTTTGTTGGTGTTGATCATCATGGGCATTCAACATTGTTAGGTTGTAGGTTAATATATCATGAGGATACTAAGACAGTTGTATAGCTTTTTCAACATTGGCTTACATGTATGTGGAATTGTGCTCCTAAGGCAATAATCACCTATCAAGATAAGGTAATGAAAAATGCAATCAAGATTGTGTTCCCTGACACACGACTTGTGGCATATAATGAAGAAATTACCAGATAAGTTAAGAGGCTACAGGGAATATGAAAATATTAAGTTGAGTTTGCAAAATGTCGTTTATGATTCATTAATACGGGATGAGTTTGAAGAGCGGTGGAGTAGCTTCATTGATAAACATAACGTCCAGGACAATGAATGGTTAAGTGGATTGTATACTGAAAGACAACGTAGCATGTTAGCATTTGTTAAAGATACTTTTTGGGCATGAATGTCTACTACTCAACTTGGTGAAAGTATTCATGCATTCTTTGATGGTTATGTCAATTCGAAAACTACTTTAAAACAGTCTGTTGAACAATATGAAAATGCATTGCATGATAAAGTCAAAAAAGATAAGGAGTCTGACTTTAGATCTTTGAAGTCATGGATCCCTTGCATAAGCTCTTATCCTATGGAGAAGCAATTTCAAGATGCATACACTACTGCTAAATTTAAAGAGTTTCAACATGAGCTAACTTCTAAACTGTATTCTGAAATAAAATCTTGCAAGGAGATTGACTCGTATAAAGAGTTTATAGTGAAGGAAGATATTGTGGTTGGGCAAAAGTGTAGTCGAGTACCATTTGTGGTTTGTTTTTATGGAGGTAGTTGTGATGTGTATTGCAACTGTCGATTGTTTGAGTTTAGAGGGATTGTATGTCGACATGCAATTGCGGTGTTGCTTTATAATGAAATTTATCATGTTCCGAAAAAATAAATTTGAAGACGGTGGAGGAAAAACATATACAGATGTCACACCAAGGTACGTGTAAATTATATTAGTTGGAGTACAAGTGATGAAGGAAAATGTTTTGAATAGTTGTCCAACTCATTCTTAATGGTAGTAGATTTGGCATCAACTAACAAGAATACAAGTAATATGGCTATGCAAATGATCAATGAGTTGAAGACGAAGTTGGAGTGGATTGTTAATGCCAGAGTGATTAATATCCACGTAAACATGTCCACTGACAATATTACAAATTGTCAAAGCCCTCAATGTACTTCCAAAGAGGGAAGTAATAAAATTCAGACTCCACGGTCTATGCACAGCAAAGGTCGGTGGCCTCCATTGAAAGAAAGCAATCAAAACTTGAGCAAATAGTTTGTAAAATTAAAGAGAAGTAACCACTCAACCAAGTGAGTTTAAGTAGCAACTTTTGTAACATCCAAACACCAATTAAATGTTTTTTTTTTATTTTAAACATGTCATTTAGACAATAGTATTGTATTTAATAAATTACAAATTTAAATCAATTGAAGGGTGGAAGTTCTCAAGAATTAAGAACAACCACCAAAGCTAGTGCATTTGGTATTAACGTCCAAGGTGGTGAAGCCAGGGGTCATGTACTAAGTCAGGTTTGTGTCCTGAGTCCTCATGTTTTATTTTTTGTTCGGTTGATGTTAGTTGTGTTTCAATTTTGAGCATTTTCAATGTTGTAATGTTATTCAATTAACAATTTATGATTGGTCTGATTGAAGGTTATTATGGTGTTATGAATTAATCTTTACAAAATATATCATTCCATTTTCAGGGTTACACAAAATTTTCAATTAGTTACAAGCCATGACAGATAGAGCACTTTTGAGATTATATTTACGACTGAGTTCATCTGAGATGAAAGTGTTGTAGTGGTTTAGAAGTGGATGGTTAGGAGATATAAAGTACAAATTGAATTTTGGCCTTGGTAATGTACATTTTTTTTTTTTTTTTGTTTCCATTTTCTGCGGTCAATGAATGTGACATATATATTGTTTCATGTTCTCTATATAGAGAATTACAAAGTAAATATTTTGTTTAGTGGCATTGTTATGGTTTGACTTGATTTGGAAGTAAGAGTTTATAGTAATTTGTATATTTAATTTGTTGAAATTTAGCAAGGAATATAAATGTATCAAAATTTTGTCGTTCCCTTGAGTAACGATATCGTTCTTATTGTTATACTAACTTTCTAAGATGTTCCTTAAAAAACGAGGTCGTTCAATTGCTCGTTCCAAACAGAATCCATGCCGTGATGCAAAGGAATGGGTTGTTCAAAAAGGTTATTTCTGATTCATAACAGAAGTAATGGCCCGTTCATATACCATGAATGGCCGTACTTATTCAATTGCATGGTTGCACTTTATATATTACCAGTCGTTCCACTTAATATATACGGCCATCTGGATACAGTAACGGTCATGTATCTTTCCAAGCTGTTCTAGTAAGAAACAGGGTTGTTCCCTTGATCATTCTCCATTCTGTAATTCTATAGTGGTGAAACAAAAAATTCTTTCAAGAAAGTAATAACCGTTCAAATTACAAGAATGTTTGTTTTAATTTCAGTAACAACCGTTCAAATTAAAAGAACATCCGTTTTAATTTCAATAAGCCCGTGACACCTAGAAATGGGGTTGTTCAAAATCCCGTTCCTTGAAATATATTTTAAACGCCAATTAATATTATCAAAATTTAAACTTAAAAATTAGGATACAAAAAATTCTTTCAAACAAGTAACCGTCGTTCAAATTACAAGAATGACTATTTGAATTTCAATAACAGTCGTTCAAATTAAAAGAACGATCGTTTAAATTTCAATAAGCTCATGACAACTAGCAATGGGGTCGTTCAAAATCCCGTTCCTTGAAATATATTTTAAACACCAATAAATATTATCAAAAATTCAAATGAAAAATTATGATACATAAATTATTGGATAATGTTTTTAACATGTGCTTTACCTCGGATTTTCTAATGTTTGAAAGGAAATTAATTATGCATGAAGACTTGAAATCAAATAACTATAATATTTTAAAATAATTATAATAGTCTTAATTGAAATCAAATAATTATAATATTTTAAAGCTGTGGTTGGTGGCCGTAATTAATTATTTTAATTGAAATCAAATAATTATATTATTTTAAAAGTGTGGTTGGTAGCCTTTAATTAATTATTTGAATTAGTGAGGAATGACCAAGGTCATTCTTTATTGATGAACTGGGGTTCTTATCATATGAACGGTCATTTTTCACTTGCTATATAATTCTTCCTTTGGCATTCTTTCCCATTCTACTAAAAAAAAAATTCTCTTAGGCCTCTCTCAAAGTCGAAAGAACCCCTTCCAAAATCAAAGCCAAACAATCCACTCAAACTTCATCTACAACTCATTTTGATCATTTGCATGACCATATTACTTGTATTATCGTTAGTTGATGCCAAATCTACTACCGTTGAGAAATCGTTGGACAACTGATCAAAACATTGTCCTTACTCACTCGTGCTTCAACTATTATAACTTACACGCACCTTGGTGTGACATCTATATATGTTTTTCCTCCACTATCTTCAAATTTATTTTTTCGGAATATGATAAATTTCATTATGAAGCAACACCGCAATTGCATGTCAACATACAATCCCTCTAAACTCAAACAATCGACAATTGCAATAAACATCACAACTACCTCCATAAAAACAAATCGCAAATGGTACTCAACCATAATATCTTCCTTCACTATAAACTCTTTATACGAATCAATCTCCTTGCAAGATTTTATTTCACAATACAGTTTAGAAGTTAACTCATGTTAAAACTCTTTAAATTTAATAGTGGTGTATGCATCTTGAAATTGCTTCTCCATAGGATAAGAGCTTATGCAAGGGATCCATGACTTCAAAGATCTAAAGTCAGACTCCTTATCTTTTTCGACTTTATCATACAATGCATTTTCATATTGTTCAACAAAATGTTTTAAAGTGGTTTTCAAATTGACATACTGATCCATTTCCAACCAATACAACACAACAACATACCACAAATCCAAGTGAATTCGGCCAACACAAAAATTAGAATTCAAAACACTTACAATTTTCGAACCACGACAAGTAATAACACTTCAAGCATAAAGGATTGCTCCACCAACCTGAATTAATTCACCACTAGATCCATTGCCAAGACTTGGATAAAGAATTCACACTCAAGAACACAATAGTTCTCTCAAATGGATAAACCAATTTTATATATTTCAAAAACTAAATGTTACAATGGAATAGTTGCCCTTATATTGGTAAATACAAGGATAAACAAGTAATTGACAAATACAAGAAAATGAAATAAACTTAACTAAATATTACAAACCATTCATTCAAAAAATAAGGTCATGCCTATTTAATGCAAAAGAGACACAATTCCCTAATTTCAGGATCTATCTTTAACCACCACATTAGTTAAAATAAGTTTACTTCCATTAGATCAAAACTTAATCAATGATCCTAATTAAGTATACTAATAAGGGTGTAAGAATTTGGGCCCTGAGAATCATGCAATTGGATCTAATAAGGGATCATGTGGATCTTCCCCTTTAAAATGAAACTTGGGCCGGATTGGACTTTTTTAACATTTGGACTTCTTTCTTGGTAGGCTTGAGCTTCCTTTGTTGTGCTTGGGCTTGGAGTGGCTTGGGCCGAAATGTTTGGATTCCCTCCCTCCGTGGAACTTGCTTGGGCCAAATATCCTCCATTGCTTTCCACATTCCACAATCCAAGTGTTTTAGGATGTGGAGTGAAATTCTTCAATTTAACCGAATTACCAAGTGTTTTAAGATTGCAATTCCTTGTCTACTCATGTTTACAAGTGTTTTAAGACTTGTAAACGTATCATCCTCCCTAGGTTGAGAAGGATTTGCACTCAAATCTAGATCATCCTCTAAGTATGGGCTTAGATCCCCCACATTGAAGGTGGCCGAGACTCTCCCATACTCATCAGGCAACTCTACCTTATAAGCATTATCATTTACCTCTCAACACCCTCAAAAGGTCCATCTATCCTAGGAGCTAATTTACTCTTTCTCTTACTTGGAAACCTCTCATTTCTCAAGTGAATCCACACTAAATCCTCTGGTTGGAAAAGCTTAGGCTTTTTATGCTTATTTGTCTTATTCTTGATCTTTTCATTTGATTTTTTAATTTGAGCTCTCACGGTTTTATGGAGTTTCTTCATTTGCTTCAATTTCTCATTAGCATCCACACTTGGCTCAAGATCAAGGGATAGGGAAGTGAGATCAAAAGGGATAAGTGGGTTTACTCCATACAACACCTCAAATGGAGTAAGACCTATAGTAGAACTAGGTATTCTATTGTAATACTCCGTATTTTCTTTGTGGGTTTTACTTAATTTTATTTATGTGAATCTAGGGGGTAATATGTAAGAATTGAAACTTTTTAGAGATGTTTTAGTAAGAAATAAGGCATGGTGGGTTATTAGGTAGTTTTGCAAGAGTACTTGTGTGAAATTGGAAGTGTGAAAATCTTTTAACAACTTTATGAAATGATAAGATGAGGAGTCCTTTTAATATTGTGTCATGCAAGGGTACATGCATAATTCTCAGGGGTGAGATCATGATAAAACTTAACTTTATTTAAAGGATTTTGGGGTGCAAGATGTAGAATCAAAGACTAAGATGCATGCATATTGGCCATTGCAAGATGGATTAAAGGCAATTTTTAGGAGAATTAGCCACGGTTTTGGCACATTGTTTGCCATTGATGGTTGTGAAATTTTATTAATTGAGATGAGGAATGGTGGAGTGGAAAAAGAGAGATAGCCGAGAAAAAAAGAAAAGAAAGAGAGAAAGGAAGATAGAGAAGGGAGAAAGAAGGAAGAAGAAGAGAGAACGTCGGCCAAAGAGGAAGGGAAAGAAAAAGAAAATGAGAAGAGAAGTGAGGTGAAGAGAAGGATGATGCTTGGGGCAGCTGGGTATTTCGGGTTGAGCTAAATTTTTGTGTGGAGTGGACTAGTAATGCATTAAAATTCCATGCATCTTGAATTCACATTTGATTGGGTTAATTTTTTATATTGTGCTCGCTGCTTTATGTTGGTATAATATGTTTGAGTTATTAGATATAAAAGTTATTTTGAAGTAAGTTGTCGGCATGCATTTGCTCACTTATTGATATTTGCGTTAATTCGGCTAAGTGTTGAATTATGGGAGGTATTCATGTATGTTATGAACTTTTTGGTTGGAATTTGAAGTCTAATTCAGATGCTGCAGGTTGGGTATTTTGGGTTATGTGCGTGAAATGTTTTGCTAAAATATGGGATTTGGTAATGGGTGGTGTGGAGCCTTATTGCATGCTTGTGATTGTTATGTGAATTTAAATTGTTGCTGGAACTATGTTACATGTATTAGGCTGTCTTTTTGGCCTGGTTGGGTTTGGTTTATATATACATGTGTGGTTGTGGACAATTTGGATGTTATGCATGTTGTCACTCTTCAATATTTTTGTTGTGTTGGTTTATGGGTCGAGAATGCTAAGCAATGTATTGTGACGAGGAGAAGACATGCAATCGATAATTGATTGGTTAAGTTGGTTTGACACAATGAAATTTAACAATAGGCAGCATTTGTGTTCTGGTACTGTCATATTGATGATTTATTGTTATGGGTTTAGTTCATGAATTTTGCAATTGGAGTTGCCGAAAGTTTATCTTGAGTGTTTATATTATTTTTGTTGGGTTTAGGCTTTGATGTTAATTAGTGGGGAGATTATTATGGGAAAAGAAAATTTTGGTGAGGCATTGTGTTCTCGGTTATGGGTGTGTAATTATCAAAGTTGAAAGTCAGTTTGGGGGTTGACTGCAAAGATTAAAAGTTTTGAGATTTTAGTGAAATTGATGATAAATATAGGGTGTAAATAAAATTTTTACATACTTTTGTATTTTGACGTGGTGAGCATTGCATTCATGATTTCATACCTTTTGATTGAAATTTTATATTATACTTTATATATGCATAAGGCATGCATGATGCATATTTGGAATGAAATTGTGGATGCATGATTATTATTATGTTTGACTCCCGGATTGGAAATCGTAACCGTCCCCCTTTAGACATCAGCTAGTATTTGATATTTATCCTCATGCGTACATTGAGATGGTTTGTCCTACCGAACCATTGGTATATCCTACTAGAACAAGACGGACGCTTGACGAGCTCCAAGCGGGATTACACCAGGCGGTTATTGGCTGGTGTGGGATTTTGGAAGCCCCGAGGGTAGACTGTGGGCGAGATTATATTTGATACCATATCATGATACCCCGAAGGTAGACTGTGGGTTGAGCATGGTTATCCAATGATGTTCGTACCATCCCGAGGGTAGACTGCGGATGGTGCCACCCCGAGGGTAAACTGCGGGTGGTGTAGCTTCATGTCTGAGTTAGGGACTAGTTCAGATAGTTATGATCTTGGCCCCTAAGTGCTAGTAGGGTGGTGATAATTGATTTATTTTATATGATAGTGGTGTGTGATTTCATGGCATCCGAGAATAATATATATATACTGTTGTTGCCTTATCATGTAAGTGCACTAGTGTTGTGTGGCATACAATTATTCATACATGTTTTCAAAGTTAAAGTTATTTTCGTATAAATTATATTATCCGCTCACTGGGCTTCCCAGCTCATTGTTTTATGTTTCCTCCCCCAGGACCGTAGATCGGGTTCGTGTGGAGCATACTCTACGCTCTAGGGACGCATGATGATTTGCATCTTTTACAAACTTTAGTGGACTCTGATACTATGTTTCTTTTGTAACTGGATTTCAGTTCCTGTTTTTAGAATAATTATTTGTGTATTTCCACCTTCTAAACCTTAAACATGCAAATGCACTACTTTTCACTTTCGTCTATAGACGAAATTTTTTTTATGAATGTTTTTTTTTAAAGAGTATTCACCTTCCTTTTGGGATCTTGAGTCTCCTGGAGCGCCCGGATCCGGTGGGATAGGGATACTCGGGAGGGGGCGTGACATCTATTGTAAGTAAATTTAGCATATGCCAATTGTAAATCTCAATCCTTTAAATGTTTACTCACCAAACTCCTTAGGACATTGCCCAACACCTTATTCACTACTTCGGTTTGGCCATCGGTTTGAGGGTGATGTGAGGTACTAAACATCAATTTTGTCTCTAATTTACCCCATAAAATTCTCCAAAAATGACTCAAAAATTTTGTATCCCTATCCAAGACAATGGTCTCGGAATGCCATGAAGTCTCACCACTTCTCTAAAGAATAATTCGGCAACTTTGGAGGCATCATGTGTGGTATCACATTGTATGAAATGTGTCATTTTTTAGAACCTATCAACCACTACCATGATAGCATCCTTTCCCCTTTGGGTCCTAGGCAATGTAACCACAAAATTCATGCTAAAATCTTCCTAAGGGTGCTTGACTATGGGTAAAGGTAAGTATGGGTCAGCCTTGAATTGGCTTTTAGCTCTTTAACATGATTCACACCTCCTAATGAGAGCTTGAATATCCCCTAACATCTTAGGCCAATAGAAATTTTCCTTGATGGTTTCTAAAGTTTTAGTAACCCCAAAGTGACCTGCCAACCCACCATTATGTGCTTCCCTCATGATTAATTCTCTAAAACTATCATTAGGGACACGTAATTTTCTATCCTTTAATAAATACCCATCATGCATAATATAATCTTCAAAACCAGGTTTTCCACACTCAGTTATGCATGTTTTCATCTCCAAATCTACCTTATAACACAACTTCATTAATTTAAAGCCTAAAACTCTAGAATCAAGTAAAGAAAGCAAGACATACCTTCAAGAGAGTGCATCGACTACAATATTGTGTGCTCATTGCTTGTAATCTAGCACAAATGAGAAAGATTGGATGAATTCAACCCATTGAGTTTGTGTTGCCCATTGATGAACGTTAAAGCTTAGTGATTCGAATGGAGGACAAATTGTCTTGGCCAAAGGTAGTGATTCCAATGGTCAAGTGCACTCATTATAGCATAAAACTCCTTATCGTATATGTTATATTTTCTCCTTGAATCACTAAACTTCTTACTAAAGTACGTTATTGGCCTTTTGGATTGATTCAAAACTTCCCCAATGCCAACACCACTTGCATCACACTTTACTTCAAACACTTGGTTGAAATTCGGCAAGACAAGGATGAGAACTTCATACAACTTCTATTTAATCAAGTCAAATGCCTCATTTGCTGTCTTAGTCCACTCAAAAGATCTCTTCTTCAAACATTTAGATTTGGGAGCCATGGTGGAATTAAAATTAGGTGCAAATCTTTGGTAGAAAGAGGCTAAACCATGAAAACTTCTAACTTCCACAATTGAACAAGGTTTAGGCTAACTATGAATGAATTCTACCTTGGATTGATCTACCTTAATGTCTTCTCCCGAAACCACATAACCTAAGAAAATCAATTGCTTCATAAATAATTCATATTTTTCAAGCTTAGCATACAACCTCTTATGCCTCAATAATTCAAGCACTAAGCTAAGGTGTTCTACATGGCTATCCTCACATGTACTATATATCAATATGTCATCAAAATACACAGCCACAAATTTTCTAACAAAAGGCTAGAGTATCTCATTCATTAACCTCATGAAGGTGCTTGGTGCATTGGAATGTCAGAGGGCATCACCACTTGTGCTTGGTGCATTCATACAATCCTCATTTAGTCTTGAATGTCATTTTTCACTCATCTCATTCTCTCATTCTAATCTGATGGTAACCACTTCTTAGATTAATATTTTAGAAGATGGTTGCATCATGAAGCTCATCTAACATGTCATCCAATCGAGGTATGAGATACCTATATTTGATAGTTATTCGGTTGATGACCCGACTATCAATACACATTCGGTAAGTACCATCTTGTTGGGCACAAGCAAGGCTGGAATCGAAGAAAGACTCGTGTTCTTTCTCACAAATCTCATGGAAATCAACTCCTCAACTTGCCTGTGAAGTTCTTTTGATTCTTTGAGATTACACCGATATGTTAGCCTATTGGGAAGAAGGGCATCGGGATCCAAATCAATGTGGTGTTCTATCCCCCTAAATGGTGGCAAACCCTTTAGTAACTCTTGAGGAAAAACATCCGCAAATTCATTCAAGAGATGATGAACTTTCAGGTGAAATTCAAGTTGTTTTCTCTCTTGGTTTGTTTCGGCTATAAAGAGTGCAATGAAAGGTTTGTGTTTTTGGAAGGCTTTTCCTAATTAGGTGCTATTTAGGAAAATGGTCTTTTGGGTTTGTTCTTTAGATGGTGTTTGGGAAGTTGTTTGTGTGGGGCTTGACAATGACTTGGGTGGGGGCTAATGACGCAAGGGTAATGGTTTTCTTATTGAGCTTAAATGAGTAGGTGTTCTTGTGGCCATTATGGATCACCTTTTGATCATATTGTCATGGTCTTCCAAGTAAAAGATTACAAGCATCCATAGGGATGATGTCACAAAGAACTTCATCCAAATAGTTCTTGCTAATGAAGAATGATACTACTAATTGTTTGACTACTTGAATGATGTCTCCATTGCTCAACTATTGTAGCTTGTATGGATGTGAATGATCTATAATCGGCAGCCCCAATTTCTCCATAAGTGTGGTGGAGGCAACATTGGTACAACTCCCACTATCAATGATCATTGAGCAAACTTTCCCCTGATGGTGCACCTTATATGAAACAAGTTCTCCCTTTAGTTTTCTTGGAGTTTTACTTGAGTATGCAGCAACCTCTTGAGCATAAGAATCTCTCCACTGTCGGCTTCCTCAATAACCTCATTCTCACTCTCATCTACTTCCTCTTTTTCACTAGAATCCCTTTGACATGCATCATCAATCTCATTAATCTCTCTAAGGGTCATAACCTTTCGGTTTTGGCAATTGGCTTGGAAGTACCTATAACCTTGACACTTGAAACACTTCTTGTTCTTCAAATCTGGCCATGGAGTATCATTCTTCACCAAATCAATTTTCTTCTTTTGTTCTTATCATAAGCCGTAGGTGCCATATATGGTTTGCTATAGGAAGGTGAACCCTTTTGGTAGTTATTCTCCTTAAAGAGCTTCTTGGGGGCTAAGAACTTCATGCTCTTCAATTGCTTCTCAATCTTTGTGGATAGCTTACAAACATCCTCAAAAGAATGGTAAATTTGCAACCCCATCTTGTATGCAATGTTCTTACTGAAAATGCCAATAAATCTTGCAATTGTATGCTTTTTCTCTTCGGGAATATCACTTCTCAACATCAACCCTTCAAACTCTCGAATATACTCTTCAAATTTTCTATCGCCTTGCTTAAAATTATGGAGTTTGAGATAAAGATCTTGCTTGTGATTGTCGGACAAGAATATTTTCTTCAACACTCTCTTCAACTTCTCTTATGACCTAATCCTAGTCTTCCTTTCCCTTTTTCTCTTGTTCTTTGTATTTTCCCACCACAAGGAGGCATACTCCTTGAACTTCAATATGACTACTTTATACATCTTCTCATCATTGTAGTTCTTAAACTCAAATACCCGTTTAATCTCATGCAACCAATCAATGAAGTCATTTGGGTCAAGACTTTCATTGAATTCGGGTAAGTCTATCTTAATATCCCTATCATCATTAAAGTTTCTTCTCTTTCTCCTAGGTGCCTCGCTTTTACTAGAGGAAGTACTATTATCTTCTATCTCTTCCACCTGTGGTGGTGTTTCTATAATGTTTCTTCGGTGGTAGTGTGGTCGTTCTTCTCAGTGGGGTTGGTGTAAGGTTTCTACATGGACAGGTTTGGGTTGGGATAAATTGGTTATGTGCTTAGACATGTGAACCATCATGGTCATCATTGTATTCATTTGTTGCTTAATCTCATCAATTTCACATTGTAACTTTAGGTTAGTAAACTCCCATAGGGGTAAGGATGGAGGTGGAGGTGGAGGTGGAGGTGGAGGTGAAGAGGTTGGGGTTTTGTTTGCCATGAACTTTGGGTGAATTTTGATTATGTGAACAATAACCTCGGATGAACAGTAACATTTTTTTAATATGGGAAAAATGAAAAGTGGGAGGGAAAGGTCAAGTGTATAAGTTTTGGTAATTTTGGTTGAAGTGAATAGTAATATATGAATAGTATTTATGAATAGTAGGGATTAAGCTAATTAAGTGTGTTTAGGGTTTGGTTAAGGATTAAGTTGGTTTGGTTGGGAAGGAATGGGTTTAGTTGAATTTGGAGGGAATTGGTTAGGATTGGGTAAGGTGGCAATGGACTTAGTTAGAAGAGAACAAGATGTAAGGGAGTTGGTTAGGGTAATAGCGTTTGAGGAAAGAGAAAAAAAAGGCTCAATGACATGCAAATGAGGGGAAAACAACTCAAGCCAAAAACACTTCCAAATCCAGCAATTCCAACTCAATTTTCGGCCAAACTACAAAAATTCAACCTTAAAACAATTCTATTCCACTTCACAACCTACACTCTGATACCAAATGATCTATTTCCAACCAATATAACACAACAACATACCACAAATCCAAGCAAATTCGGCCAACACAAAAATTAGAATTCAAAACACTTACTTGCAATTTTCAGACCAAGACAAGTAATAGCACTTCAAGCATAAAGGATTGCTCCAACAACTTAAATTAATTCACCACCAAATCCCTTGCTAAGGCTTGGATAAAGAATTTACACTCAAAAACACAAAAGTTCTCTCAAATGGATAAACCAATTTCATATATTTAAAAAAATAATGTTACAATGGAATAGTTGCCCTTATATAGGCAAATACAAGGATAATCAAGCAATTGACCAATACAAGAAAATGAAATAAACTTAATTAAATAATACAAGTCATTCATTAAAAAAGCAAGGCCATGCCTATTTAATGTAAAAGAGACATAATTCTCTAATTCTAGGATCTATGTCTTTAACCACCTCATTAGTTGAATTAAGCTTACTTCTATTAGATCAAAACTTAATCAATGATCCTAATTAAGTCTACTCATAAGGGTGTAAGAATTTGGGCCTTGAGAATCATACAAATGGATCCAATAAGGGATCATGTGAATCTTCCCCTTTGGAATGAAACTTGGGCGGATTAGACTTTTTCAACACTTGGACTTCTTTCTTGGTGGGCTTGAGCTTCCCTTGTTGTGTTTGGGCTTGGAGTGGCTTGGGTCGAAATGTTTGGATTCCCTCCGCCCTTGGAAATTGCTTGGGCCGAATATCCTCCATTGCTTTCCACATTCCACAATCCAAGTGTTTTAGGATTTAGAGTGAAATTCTTCAATTCAACCAAATTAGCAAGTGTTTTAGGACTTTCAATTCCTTGTCCACTAATGTTTACAAGTGTTTTAGGTCTTGTAAACGTATCACATACCCATCAAAGAATGCATGAATATTTTTACTAAGTTGAGTAGTAGACATTCAAGCCCAAAAAGTATCTTTAACAAATGCTAACACCCTACGTTGTCTTTCAGTATACAATCCACTTAACCATTCATTGTCATGGATGTTATTTTTATCAATGAAGCTATTCCACCGCTCTTCAAACACATCCCATGTTAATGAATCATAAACGACATTTTGCAAACTCAACTTAATATTTTCATATTCCCTGTAGCCTCTTAACTTATCTGGTAATTTCTTCATTATATACCACAAGTCGTGTGTCGGGGAACACAATCTCGATTGCATTTTTCATTGCCTTATCTTGATCGATGATCATTGCCTTAGGAGCACAATTCCACATACATGTAAGCCAAGGCTGAAAAAGTCATACAAATGTCTTAGTATCCTCATGAGATATTAACCCACAACTTAACAATGTTGAATGCCCATGATGATCAACACCAACAAAAGCAACAAACGACATATCATACTTATTGGTTAAATATGTAGTGTCGAATATCACAACGTCACTGAATTCTTTAAATGCAACCCTACTTTTTGAATCCACCCTTATAACATTCTTTAAGCAACCCTCATCATCTAAATCCATTAGGTAGAAAAAATTTGAATTCTCCCTTCGCATTTTCAGAAAATAATTATGAAAGCATCTCTAAAAATAATTATGAAAGCATCTCTATCACCAAGCCATAATCTTCTAACTTTATCAATATAGTTCCTACAATCTTTTTGTAGGAAAGACAAATTGTCAACACCCCCAACTCAACAACCAAAGCCTGGAAATTTTGTTCAGTCTAATCCTAGCCCTATCATTGACTTCAAGCTCCTTTTAACATAAGGTTGTATTGTTCTATTGTTCTTGAAATATCTACTTTTGCTAAGACTACTCAGTTCATGATTGTGTTCAAAGAAAATTGAACATATTTGCCAGTTTCCATCATTTTATAAAGATGCACTAGTGCGAGCCTTACAATCTGTTTTTGTCATTGGGTGCAACTTAAATGCATTTCTTGAGACATTGGCGTACTTCCCACTACAAGAACAAGCCAATGTTACGTATTTCAACTCCCTATTAACTCCCTTCTTGGAAGTTCTGATCATAGTTTCAAAACCTATTTTATTCCCATAGTTTCTTTAATATTGGACAACTTCATCAAATGAATCAAACATCATTCCAGGCTTAGGCCCCCATTCCTCTTCCACACTTCTTATATCTTCTATTTCTTCATAATGGTTACCTTGTTTTATTGACAATATGATAACTAGAATTAAAATATATTAACACTTGAAAGAGTTACAAACAATACCATTAAAACATTAAACGTCATATTAAAGAATAAAAACAAAATACCAAAACCAACATTACCTCAACAACATTATAGTTCTCTGCTTTTGCTTTATTGCACTCTTCCATCTTCCATTTAAATATTACCTGAAAGTGAAAAGAGCATTAGCTTAAAAGATGACTAAAATCTATATAACATTCATTGCTATATTACTTTCATTGATTAGGAATAAAAAATGATACATTATCAATAAACATGTACAAGATGAAACTCACCAGAATGTTGCTTGGCTTCCTACTGAGTACAGAGGAATGATAGTTGAGTTGATAAATTTCTCTATTGGTCTTTCAGGTTGGACGATGCTGTCTTGTTGGAAGATGTTGTCTATGGTGATTTCAAATTGAAACTAAAATGGAGAAAATATTTTAGGGCTCAAATGAATTACAGGAATGAGATATTTTGCATTTTAGAATGAATTACGGGAAAGAGAGATTTTGGATTTTCAGTTGCATTTTGAGTTTTCAATTATGGGGAAATGAATTATTTGATACAAGGGTAATTTAGGGCGAAAAGTCAAATTCTGGATATAATCATTTTTTTTTAAGTTTCCCGTCAACTGATGTTGCTGAGGGGTGTGGTAAGAGTTGATGTGTCAATTATGAACTATGCTACCATGTAGGAGTTTGTGAGATAAAGTTGTAAGAGAAGATTGTGGGCGTAGCATTATTGTTAAATAAAATATTATATATTGTGATGTTGTTTATATATATTGTTTTGTATATATTTCACAATATAAAGTTAATCTTGAGCATTGATACTCTGACTATAAATGTTTGTATAAGATGGAAATAAAGAATTGATATTCCTTTTGAATTATTTCTTGTTCATTTTACCATACGACTCTCCCCATGCAGTTGATTAGTTAAAGATTACCTTTAACACTTAAATAGATAAATGAGATTCAATAGACCGATCTTAGTTTATATTTGTCTTCAAGGGAGAGAGAAATTGTTAAAGATAAAAGCGTGAATGCCTTTATTAGCCATGTTTTATTTTGTTTCTTAAAGACTCAATTTGTTTGTAATGAGAATAAGGGTAATATGTTGAAAGTGAAATCCCAAGATAAAAAGGTATGTGTACATTTTTTGTTTGAAGGAAGGTTACAAGAAAATTGTTTTTCAACTTTCATTATTTTTGTAGTGCTTAATTTGTTTGTCCCCTTCATTGATGCACTACATACCTTTGTGTTTGTTCAAGAAAAGTTTTGCTATGCCTTGTTTACCTAAGCAGAATAAGATGGCTGAGAGACAAAGTCGCACTAGTAAAGGTATGGTGAAATATTGATAACTAGAAATAATTTGTCTATTTTTATTTTGAGTTGAAGTTTTGAAAATTGTATTTTCCACATTGGCTAGAAATTTCTAGTAAGTTGACACTAGAATAGTTTTAATCTTTGGGTTGTTTAGAAACTCAAGTTTAGTACATTAGCTATCTTCAAAACACTAAAGTTTATAAGTTAATTGTTTGTATCATGGCACCAAGATTATTAAAGCTATTAAAGTTTGATAAATTTGATAGAGATAAATATCTCATATGGAAACTTTTAATCAAGGTTTTCAACTCTCATTAAATTACTATTATTAGAGGTTAAGAGGAATGATATGGATTTTATGAAATGTAATTGATTGTGATAGCTTGTGTTTTCTCTTAATAAAGTTGTACTCATTGGTTATAGAAGAGTGTTTAAAGCTAAAGGGATTAAAAGCATATTAAAATGCTTTAATGCTAAGTTACTAGCTATGAGCTTCACATAAAGGTATATATATTTCATAGAAATGTCATTTCTCTTATGTATTCAAATGTCTTTTTGTAAAGATTTTTATACTACTAGTTTTGGACCTTAAACTTCATATTTTATGTTCACATATATTTTAAGGTCTGTGGGAGGAAATTTAATTTTCTTTTGGGTGACCACATTGGATAGATTTTCTTTAATCTAGATATAGATAATTGAGTGGTATTAAAGAAACTTATGAAATATTTATTAAAGACTATATTTTATGCTCACATATGGTAAATCTAATATCTCAAGAGGTAATTAGATATGGTGAGCTAGTCATACCAAATGCCTCAATATTAAATAAGTTTTGGTATATGTTTTATAATGGCTTATGGGGCTTTTTGGATAAATTCTTGAGGTGCTATATATATACTATGTCCTCATAGATTACTACATACATGTTGATAGCTTGTGTTTTGAATTCTTGAAGCACTTAGTTAGTGGGAATTTTCTTTAGTTTATTACATGATATCATTTGGATTTGTAATAAACTAGATATCATATTTGTAATTGTGGATCCATGACATTATAAGAAATGATATGATATTGTTATTCTATAATGTTACATGCGCGCGAAAAATATTTTACATTGTGACATGCTGAACTGAAGTTGGATGACCTCATTGTTTATATGAGTTGTTTGCTTATTTTCTTGTATGGAAATGTTCTATTGTCACTTCGGATGCATATGGTTTGATTTCCATAATGAGTGATTGTGAAAGTTTGATATGGTTCTTGTAGAGTACATAAGTACTGATTTTATGTTGGCTGATCCCCTAACTAAAGGACTAAGACTTCTTGTTTTTTTAATGTCATGTAAGAACATGAGCGTTTTAGGGTCTTTTGATATTTTGAGTTCGTGGGAGTTTGAGATATATTTTTTGTTGACTTTATGTCATTTTATTTTGATCATGATCATTGGTTCTTATATATTTGTATATACATATACATATACATATGCGAATATGGATGGTGAAATACAACATTGTGTCTCAAGAATAAGGTTTTTCTTGAGAATGATAGTTGTATATTGATGGTGAAATACAACATTGTGTTTCAAGAATAAGGTTTCTCTTGAGAATGACAATTGTATAGGTCTGTTTGATGGTTGGATATCCTAAGGTTATTAGATGAAACATACATGTTTCGTTGGAAGTTGTGTGGCTTCGTTGGAAGCTGTGGGATTTCTCTAGCTTTTCTTTGAAGCATAAAGGTTATAGAGAAATCATGATGAGGACTGACAAGGAAATAGCACATGTCATAATCACTTTGTTGGGCGGTTATTCCTACCACACTCCTAGATTACTGACCCATGTGATTTGATTATTAGTAATTGTAATAATGAATTGATCTTATGTCGATTAAAGATGTAAAGATTGTCTTGGTTCATTATTGGTAATCATATTGACTAGATTGTTGGTCAAAGTGTTATCTTTGGACTATTTATTTTCTTAAAATAGTAGTCACTTTAAAACACAATATATGTTTACCTGAGAGTCAAAATTGTTTTCTTTTTTTCAAATAAAATAAAATAATTAATTTTGCCCAAGTGGGAGAATGTTATAAAATTTCCTAATTGTGGGCTAACATTAATTATGTTTTGGTTTGATAGAACCGAATAAATGCATAGTCTAATGAGATATCTTGATGGGCTTATGTGGTCATTCCAGAATTTGTCCAATACACTTCATTTTGAATAATCTGGGTTGATGACAAGTGTGGGTTTGAGCTTGTAATGGTCTTTAGAGCTTATTGGGCTTTTAATGGAAGGGCCCAATATATTGAAATAAATTGGCTACATTTCTTTACTAAAAGATGATTGTACGTTGAACCTCATTTGGAAGTTGTCATTCTGAAACGTTTTTAGAAAAGAAGATTAGTCACTACTTGCAGGGAATTCAAGAAATTTAGAAGTCATGACAAAATCAAGTTTTTCTAACCCTTAATCTTTAAATTCGGTATTCTATAATCAATATGCAGATCTTGGGATTAATTGTTATAATTGAGTGGAAATCATGTTAGAGTTCCTACAAATACTTATGACATGAACAACATATGGCCCTGTGTTGGTGAGATAAATTAAGAATCCAACGAAGCTTTGATAGGTTGATTTGTCCATGTTTTAAGCGTCGTCATTCTTCGAGAGTTTCTCATTTGTTGTCGATGGTGTAGCAATTGCCTGACACTCAATCAAATTACATTTTATTAAATGGATCTTCAATATGTGTTTCTTATGATATTTTTGTGAATGGGGTGTTTTTAAATTTTGTGATTGGGGTTGTATGTAATTTCAGGACTTGTTGAACTAGGCAAAAATATCATTTCACAATCTAATTGATTTGATAAACAAAATAGGGTTATGTCGCATTTTCAATAAGTGTGAGGGCTTACATATACTATCACGAATTGGATGGAAAAAAGAGAAAACAATATCACATAGTTTTCTTTAAATCAACCAAAATTTCATTTTATGGAAACATATGGATGACAACTCTTAAGTTTTGTGACTCTTTAAATAGCTACACTTTTTTATGAACAAAATTTAATATGAAAAAAAAAACCTCGAGTTATTAACATCACTTTCTCGAAATAGAAGTAAGTGTTGTTATTTAAACTCCACTTATTTCTTTTGAAGCCCCATTTAATATTTTTCATAATTTAAAATAGATATAAACCCAATGAACGAAAGTAAGATTTATCTTCCTCAAAACCTTCTCTGCTAATACAAGGACTCTCCCAATATGTACAACACAATTGATTGGTTGAACTTGCATTAAAGAATTATTGCTTATTAAACAATCATCAGTTATCTCCTATATTAATGGATCAATTTTGGTAGCTTAATCATCCTTTTTCATATAGGACATTTGTGTTTCTTAAAAATATTGATTTTGGATAAAATTGTACCATAGAAGAGAAAACAAATAAGTTTGAAAGACAACTAGTAAAAGGGTATTTTTGTTAAAATAAGAATTATTAAACGAATGAAATTCTTAAGAAATTTACAAATATATTTAGTGAGCTTAGAAATATATTTAACTTTTAGTAAAGATATCACATGGAACTTAAACAGCACTCATTAAAGAATCCAACAGTATTATTAAGACCCGAAAACAATACTTCCTCTCTTTCCCTTTTATTGGGTCAACCCCCGAAGATCCTCCTCTTCCAGTGTATAAACCTCTTGACGGCTAAATTAACCACACACAACATGTAGTCTCAGGGTGATTGCATTTAATTGCGAATGAACATTTGTTTTAGCACAGAAAAAGAAGTTAAAAGCAGAGCGCTGAAACCAACTACAACAGTCACAAGCTTATGGGAGATAATGAGATGATGATCACTCCCATCTGAAAAATAAAAGATTTTAATCCAATTAAATCCTTAAACCATGATCCAAAAATCTATATGAAGGAACAATGTTATCATTACTGTAGATGAACCCTAATATACAGCGTAATACTATGTTGTGAACGTAACTTAAATACCATTAAAACAGGCAAGTCGACAACTATTCATAGAAACTGATATAGAACTGCAAGAACTGTGCACAGACCAATGGCTATTGAACACCAAAAGAACAAAAAATGATGCACGTAATCAATCACTGTGACATTCATGCACAAGCTCTATACAAAAGCTAAGCACATGACTGAAACATAATTGCCATTCTTACAAAGCCACTCCAAAAGATTTAGGAACATATTTATCACATTTTGTATTGCGGAAGATGGTTTTAGAGATGAGAACGGGAACACTGATAACTAGTCATAATTTCTTGATCCAACATGTAAAGAATAGTCACTCTCTTAACAATGATAAATAACCATAACAATTGCTTGCTCGTGATGAAGCTTGAATGCTTTTGAACGAGCACTTGATAATGAATTTGCTACAAGTTTACTGGGTATCAGAACTTTATACTAAAGAGAACTTTGTGTCCGAAGAGGGAAGATTTACAGAGATAAGAGAATGTGACAGGTGAGGGATAAACTAAACTAGGGCATCCCATCTTTTAACTAGAAAGAAGCCATTATTTAAGCTACCCTGGTATACCAGATAGGTGATGATGACAAATACCAAACCAATTTGATCTAAACTGAAAACTTATTCTCAAGCATAACCATAAGAAGACTAATAAAGACTGCATGAAAACTCAGATAACATATTAATATTCATACATTACTAGTAAGGCAACCAAGCAATACTATTCAAGTCTTATTAACAAGGTGACCAAGCAATACTATTTATGTATTACTAATAAGGCCACCAAACAACATATCATCATAAAATGACCTTTTGACAAAGTTCTGAACGACTTTCAAATTAAGCTCTCCAATTAAACATCATGTATAGAGAACAATACCTCGATCCTAAGGTACTAGGGGACTGATTCCAATAGGCAATGCCACTGACAAAGATGTTAAATGCAATGATCCACAAACAAATCAAGAAGTATTAACTGAAGTCTTTTTTTCAACTTGAGTACATGCACAAAGATTTTCTTTCTATGATCCACAGGTGAGACAAAGGGTAAATTCATCTGATAAGATTCCAAACTAACATCACAGACATAAGATTCCAAACTAACATCACAGACATAAGATTCCAAACTAACATCACAGACAATCAAATAACATTTATCTCCAGCAGATTAAAGTGAAAATTTTCTTTGAAGCATTGAAAAGCCACATAAAGCATCCTTCATCCATTCACAAATTTGCTTCAACTAGATCCAATTTACAGTAGCATTCTCAGAAAAATCTAGGATACTAATACTTCCTAAAACAAACATAAAATTTATAATACTTTCAAGGTTATGAAAGGAGATCGTTCAACAATAATCTCAATCACTCAAAATTTAACACCCACCAAATCAAAACTCTAGATTATATCTTTATACTAGGCAGGAAGGAGAAATTCTACCAAAATTAAACGAAGTAAGCTTAGGTAAATAAACCATCCAAAATTCAGGAATTAATATGGAGAACCTTTAGAAGCAAATGCTCCAATATCCAGTATTAAACATAGTACGAAACAATGACAAAACCCTAAAACACGAAACCATAAAACACAAAATCCATGATAATACTACTTATAATAATATTAAAAAAGAGCGAAACAACCTAATCAATCACCACCAGCCTTCTGGTAAACATAAGTGAGCCCGCACTTTCCACAGTAGTGCCTGTCAAAGTGGTTAGCCATGAAGGTCCCAGCCCCACACTCGGCGTTCGGACACTCCTTCCTCAGCCTCTGAACCTTTCCAGAGTCATCCACCTTATAGAACTGCAACACCGCGAGCTTAACCTTCTTCTTCTTATGCTTGATCTTCTTTGGTTTCGTGTAGGTCTTCTTCTTTCTCTTCTTGGCTCCTCCACGCAGGCGGAGGACCAGGTGGAGAGTCGACTCTTTCTGGATGTTGTAGTCGGCTAGGGTACGGCCGTCTTCGAGCTGCTTGCCGGCGAAGATGAGCCGCTGTTGGTCCGGAGGGATGCCTTCCTTGTCCTGGATCTTGGCCTTCACATTGTCAATGGTGTCGGAGGACTCAACCTCGAGGGTTATGGTCTTGCCGGTTAGGGTTTTGACGAAGATCTGCATGGCTGCAGACGAAGGTTGAGACGGCTACTCTGAAATGAGGGGAGTTGTCAGATGAAGGATTGTAGAGCGGCTTTTATAATGTGTTTTAGGGTTAGAGACTATGGGTGTATTGTGGGTTTTTTTGCTAAAAGACCCTTACTTTTTTAGAATATTATGGTACTTTCAATTTTGACGTTCTTTTATAATTTATATTTTATAGGGTAGAAAGTGGAAAAAGCCAAAGTTTAGCATGCACCTGTGTGGATTGTGTACCGGAGTTGATGCTTGTGCGGATATGAAGGCCCTTGATGAGTAAAGTAATGGAAATTGAAACTGGAGAGAGATAACGACACGTGGATCTAATTAAATGGGGATGGTGAGATGCTGGAACCGACGTCGTTTAGGTGGGAAATGAAACGATTAATTTCGTATGGTTGTAAATTGATTGAATATCATTCGCTCTCGTTATTGAAACGACCTCACTAGTCACTACCACCGAGTTGAAAACTATTCACTCAGTTGACTCTCCCATAAGTTGGTTTACCATTTAATTTTATAAAAAATTTTTTTACAATCTCAACATGACAGGTAAGACTTTTAATGAGTATAAAAGACTTATTTATAAATTGATCAATTATAAACTAGTAAGAAAAAAATTATAAGATCGAATTGTAACTTAATAGGGAACAGGAAAACCTGAAATTGAATTTTACTTACTTCTTAAAACTGGAACCGGCGTCGTTTTCTTGAAGATTAAACGACCACGTTTGAAGGAGCAATAAATAAATTCGAAAACTTCCGCTCTCATTGTGCGGTGTCGTTTAATGAAATAAAAAATATCCATTGGCATTTGCCACTGGAGTCGACAGTGCAACAGAAAAACCAGAAAATGAGTTGAGCTTGAAGCTCCCTCTCTCCACGAACGCCTTATCCAGTAAAAATAGTTCACCTTGAATGGCGATTCTTGCTTCTCTACCAGGGGTTAATCCCTTCTCTTCCCTCCCTTCAAAGCCACCACCAAACGACCCCACCGCTCCTTCGCCTTCCACGTCACCGCCCATTCCCATCCCCAAATACCCCCCAAAACCCAGAACTACCCCTCCCAATCCCCGGAAATCTCAACAAAACCCAGCCCTCAAACTCCCTCACCGTCAAACACGCTACTACAAGCCCGTAAAGCCGGGTGTCATATCATCTGAGGGGGACCGTACTGTCCTATTGGGAGAGTCCGGCGTGTCCTATCAACTCCCCGGGGCGCCCTTCGAGTTTCAGTACAGTTACTCCGAGACTCCACAAGCCAAACCGTTAGCGATTAGGGAGCCGGCTTTCTTGCCCTTCGCTCCACCGACAATGCCACGTCCATGGACAGGAAAACAGCCGTTGAAAAAGTCAAAGAAGAAAATCCCTCTCTTTGACTCGTTTAACCCGCCGCCTCCGGGGAAGAAAGGCGTGAAATTCGTGGAAACGCCGGGGCCATTCCCTTTTGGGAAGTATCCACGGGAAGCGAAAACGAGAGAAGAGATTTTGGGAGAACCCTTGAAGAGGTGGGAAATTAGTATGCTTGTTAAGCCTCTTTTGTCTGATAATCGTCAAGTTAATCTTGGTAAGTTTTTAGTTAAGTTTATGGAGTAACTTTGAGTTCGACTGGTGATCTTTAATTTGATTTGGTGATGGAGTTCTGGTCTTCAAATGGTTTAGGGAGGGACGGGTTGACGCATAATATGCTGGATTTGATACACACACATTGGAAACGACGACGTGTTGTCAAAGTTAAATGCAAAGGTGTTCCGACTGTTGATATGGATAATGTTTGCCGTCATCTTGAGGTATTGTTTTTTTATAGTTATTTTCACTAGCTTTTTAAGTATGTGTGATATGCTCAATGCATGCTATAGGTTTGAGTTCTTTAACTAATTTTATTGGTATGGCAACAATATGACTGTTTGTAGCTTACTTTAATGAGATAATCTCCTCTGAAATGTAGTATGCGATGGCTTCTCATACATCTATATAGCGTATATTGGCCTGTAAGTAGGCTGACTATGGTGTCGCTCACAATTTGGTATAAGTATAAATGTTTTCACCAACCTGAAATTATTTCCACTGAACTCTAAATGGAATGGAGATGGTTCTGTCTCTCAATTTCGCTCCTAAGCATAAATTGCCTAAAGCATCCTAAAGACAATTTTTTCCTTAAAAATTAGAATAGTTGTGCCACAAAGCTGCACTTGAAAGAAATCTTATGCACTTAAATCAGAGTCCTAGCCATTCTATTGGAAATTTTTTTGTTCTAAACAAGTTCCCGTACAGAGGTGCTCCACCATGTTGCATATTGTGGCAAGAAGCACATTTAGGTAACATTGTTGGTTTTGTTTCCTGTTGAGGATTCTTCCATCGCGACAAACATATCCTTTGTGGTAGTAACTTTGTCCAATGCTCTTATCAAACATGCAGAAATCCACATAAAGCACCTCATTTATTTGAAATTTTGATCGAGCTTGTTGCTTGCTTCTCGTAAAAAATGTTCAAGCTGAATTATATTCTGAATGCCCTTATTTTATAAAGGTGAAAGTAGGTAAAACTCTTATTATCTCTGTTCTCAATCTTAATATTTAATGTCAGGAAAAAACTGGGGGGAAGATCATTCATCGAGTTGGTGGTGTAGTTTATCTTTTTCGTGGCAGAAACTATAACTATCGCTCTCGTCCAGAGTACCCACTGATGCTCTGGAAACCAGCTGCTCCAGTCTATCCAAAGCTTATCCAAGAAGCTCCTGAAGGATTGACAAAGGATGAAGCTGATGAGTTTCGAGAAAAAGGGAAATATCTTTTGCCTATTTGTAAATTAGGTAAGCTATTAGTCTGCAATTCCTATATGTGATCATAAGCCATAGAGAAATAGAACTTGTGGTAGTGCTTGATGTTCTAAAATACTTATATTACTTTGTTATTTTGAAGTGTGACTTTATTGAGTACCTACTCATAGCTCCTTCTACTCCACACCCCTTATATTTTAATGACTGTGAAAAGTTAGAATTAAAGTGTCAATAGCATAAACCATCCCCAAATCCTAATTTTTTGTTCAAACTATGCTTTGTATGATATGGTCTAGATTGCTTTACTTAGACAGCTAGTTGCCCATTTCTATTTTGGCCAGACTCAATCTGCTGAATTTGATCATTAAAATCTGACAACCCCCTTGCACATCTTTTATATTTCAAATGAAGTCCTGAAGATATTGCATTTCGTTGGATTTGTAAATGCAGCTTCTTCTTTAATTTAGTATTTGTAAGATGTACTCATATACTTGTGCCTTTTTAGGGAAGTGTATCTGCATCATTATGGTTTCATCTTCTATAGTTGTAAGTTTAAGCACTAATTTTCTTCGTTCACATTGCAGCAAAAAACGGAGTGTACATTACCCTAGTGAAAGATGTTAGGAATGCTTTTGAAGGAAGTCCATTGGTGAGGATTGACTGCAAAGGAATGCATGCGAGTGATTACAAGAAAATAGGTGCTAAACTTAAGGTCTGTGCACCTTTTTCAGTGTATATCTAAGTCCCTAGGCCTTCTGTGTTCCATGATTTTAATTCAAGAAGATATGGCAACTTGCTATGCATGGAAGATAAAAGAAATTCATTAAATGGTACTAAAAGAAATGGCAAATCTGTGCAAGTATTCATACAATTGTGGAAGCATTATTGCAATTGTTTGCGGTCTTTTATATTTCAAGTTCTTTGTGCTATTGCCCCTATGGTTTTGGATTCCATGTTCTCTAACCCTCTCTTTGTCATGTTTTTGACAGGAAATGGTTCCTTGCGTGCTATTGTCTTTTGATGATGAGCAGATTTTGATGTGGAGAGGAAAAGATTGGAAATCAATGTATCCAGAAGGTCTTTCAGCTTCAGTGCCTGTTAACTTAGACATTGCTTGTGGATTGGATGGTCCAGGTATGTATTTGAGTAGGGTGGAGTAGCCAGATTGCTTTTTTGGTTCTTTCTTCTCTTTCAATGGGTAATTGAAATCTCAGTAAATTATTTCCGCTAAATACCTCTTGTCTTGCTATGATTGGTAGCAAAACACTTGATTTTGACTCAAATATCTCTCCTAACTGTTAATGTGATTCTGAAATGATCTTGTTGATCATTTCATTTGACCGCAAATTAAGAAGACTGTAATGTGGCATTTAGATATTGGTTAGAGGGATAATCTAGGTGATTACATGGGCTCGCCATAGGCATCATCAATAGTAGATTCTATATACAGGAATGGATGTGGCTGTATGATTTTGGCATGTTTCAAAACAAATCAAGCTTTTGTTGGCTACTAGCTCCCATCCCCACCAATCTGCCCTTAGTGCCCTTTACACCCCTTCAACTTGTAGACCTTAGTAATAGGTGGTCTATCAGTGTCCATATCAAATGTTGCAGTGGAAGCGGTTTCCGGGAACTTTCATCCTCAAGTGCAACAACATATTGATTATGACCATTTGAAACCAGGGAGCTTATCATTTTCATCTCTCCTTTTTATCTTTCTTTCTGTCCTTCCAAATCTCAAATTGAAGGATCAATGTGATCATAATTATGATATGTTATGATTGGCAGTAACCGGTTTAATCAAATTATCCCTTCTTTTCTTTTTCTAAAGCTATTTTCAAATGTGCCACATTCCCATATACTAAATCTTTCATATGATCCTCACTGCTTTTTGATAATATTGATGATTAATTTCATTTTACTGCTGTTTGATAATATTGATGATTCATTTCATTACGCTACAGCTGTAATTGTTCATTGATGTTTCCATGATGCCTTCCAGGGGATCCTAATGATAACCCTGACCCAAAAATTGTAAGATCAAGTCCTAAGATGATCTCCCTCTGGGAGCGTGCGATTGAATCAAACAAGGCTTTGTTGCTGGATGAGAACAATCTTGATCTTGGTCCTGATGATCTTTTGAAGAAGGTTGAGGAATTTGAGGGTATTTCACAGGCCACAGAGCATTCCTATCCAGCCCTAGTTTTCTCAAGTGAAGATGGCACCAGTGTTTTAATGGCAGAATGGGAAGATGGTTCTCAAACTGAGAATTATAACGAAGATGATATGTATCCTGAGGATGACATCACTGATGAAGAATATGATGATTGTGACTCATCTGAACTGGACTCCATAGTCCCTTTAGGATCGTTACCAGTTGATCAGATTGCGGATAAGCTAAGCCAGAAGGGAATATAAAAGAAATATTTTTGGCAGGGTAAGTTGAAGAGGCTGGTATATAAGGATTAGTATTTGTTATGAATAATACTAATACTACACATCCAAGTAGAATCCCAATTGGGGATCCATCCGAAGTGACGTGTCTTAACTGATACCATTTTGTAGACGATGAATTAATGTGATGAATAGTATGATATTATCACATAAGCTACAAACACTTGGAAAGAAACTTTAAGATATTACTTGGAGTGTGCTGTAATTGTATTACTCATTATCATTTATTATTCTAATCCATTCATTTATTACTGAAAAAGAAAAAGAGTATATTGAAATGTAAATTTATGACAGATTTTGTTCTTTCTTGTTTTGAGAAGACTGTTGTATATATCTGAGATTGCTTGTAATTTGCACCTTCCTCAAGTAAAAGCATATTTTGTATACGTAACTGTTCTTCATATTTCCCAGTTCTGTTGCTGAAACCATGAATTCCAAATTAGAGAAAAGAAATGCGCAAGCTTAATGATATTGTACAAATCTTCTAACAAAATCTTAAAGACTCGTAAATATTTTGGGAGGAGTCTTAAGAAGGATTGTTTCCAGATTTTCTGGGTTCAAACACTTTGAAATTATCTTGGATATATTTCTGTCTATGATTTATTTTAGAATATTAAGTTTGTAAGATGTTTAATACACATTAGATTTGTAAAGTGTTGAATGAAATTTGGAAAGTTGATCGAGACACCTGGGTATTAAAAAGAAAATAGTATACCGAGTCCGAGATGAAAAAATGGAGTGGTTGAGGACAAAAATAAATGTTGGCGCTGTGAATGATAGAGAGGTCTTTATGTTAATTAATTTGTTAGGTGGGAGTGGGAAGGTGGAAAAGTAATCCGTCCGACTCGGCCCGACCTGGCTCGGCCCATGACGGGTTGCATAATTTGGCGGGTTACATAATTTGGTGGGTTGGTCGGTCCTAACCCACCCGCCAACAAAGGCAGGTCGGGTTAGGCCCGCTATTTTGGAGAAAATGGTTGACTCAGCCCAGCCCAGCCCACCAACACTAACCCGTCGGGTTAGGCGGCGGGTCGGGCCATGTTAGCCCTATTTTTTTTTATTTATTTATAAATGAATAAATTATAAATGTAACTGTTTTTAGTTAATTTTTCAAATATCAATAATTCAATTAAATTATTTTTTTTTTTTGTTAACATTTCAAATATTAATTCAATTTTAATACAATAAAATTGGAATATAAAAAAATTAGACTTATTCATTTATCAAAAAAATAAAATAAGAAATTACAATAATTATTGCCTCATTAAAAACCTCACCAAGAAAAATCCAATGGTAGAAAAACTTGATAAAGAAAAAAGAGTGCAATAATTGACAATAAATTTACAAATTACATTTTACAAAACAACTAATTTGGGGTGGTTTACTAGGACCTCTCTCATCCGTATCATCTATATTACAAAATTGAAATGATTCTATTAAAGTATCATCGACAATCTCGTATTGATCTTGATGGCGCGATCGTTCCCAGTCTCGAAGACATGTAAGGACTTCAATCATTTTTTGAGAAAGTTTAGTCCTCCTTTCATTTAAAATTCTTCCACCTGCACTAAATGTTTATTCGGATGAGACGGTTGAGACAGGAACAGCGAAAACATCCAAGGCAAGTTTTGATAATACCGGAAAAATACATTTTCTGGCTCTCCAATAGTCTAAGAGATCAATGTTGGCTCTCTGTTTTGGATCTATTGGTAACATTTCAAGGGTTGCCAAATATTGTTGAAGCTCATTACTCTGCGACTGCATGGAGGACAGTACATTAGTTGTTGTTGTTGTTGGTGGTGGAGCTTGTAACATCCACTTTGAGGTACATCCTTGTCTCATATTCATTTGGTTTTTTCAAATGTTGTTTATTGACCTAAGTTAAATGGACATGTTATTTAAGTAGTTAGAATGGTCTGGATGTCCTGAATTTGGTGAAGTCTTGCGGATTTTTGGAAGTGCAGACTTCGCCACGGCGAAGAAGGAGTTTCACCGCGGCGACGGATGCTCTGGATTTCTTCGCCGTGGCGAAGAGCCGACAGATTTTTCTGGTAAAGTTTCAAGAAAAAACTAAGCCTTCTTTCCGATTTTACCCTTACATTTTCTTGAAATTTCATCCTTATCCTTTAATTCTTTACAAATTCACCCCCATTCTAAAATATTCTCCATGAAATTTCCTTGCATTTTACTCCCCACTTTTCTTGCTAATTAGGGGTAGAATGGTCACTTTACCCACTTCAAACTCCACATCTTTTCTCTTCAAGTTGGCGTAATTTTTCTGTTGATCTTGGGCTTGCTTCATTCTATTTCTGATCAATTTGACATCATTAATCATTTTCTGAGTTACTTCTGGCCCAAGAGCTGAACTTAACTCATCTTTCTCGCCTATCTTGTCCCAACACAGTGGAGATCTACACCGTCTACCGTACAAGGCCTCGTAAGACGCCAGCTTAATTATAGACTGGTAGCTATTATTGTAAGCAAACTCCACTAAGAGCAACAACTTATGCCATGATACTCTATAATTCATACAGCATGCTCTTAACATATCCTCAAGGACTTGGTTCGTTCTCTCTGTCTGGCCATCTGTCTGAGGATGATAGGCGGTACTGAAAGCCAACCTGGTACCCAAGTTCCTTTGTAAACTTGTCCAGAAAGCTGACACAAATCTGGAATCTCTGTCTGATACGATTGTCTTGGGTACTCCGTGCAATCTCACTATCTCTTTAATCTTGGGTACTCCATGCAATCTCACTATCTCTTTAACATAAATCTAGGCTAATTGATCTGAGGTGGTACTCTCCTTTACTGGAAGAAAATGGGCTGATTTGGTCAATCTATCCATAACTACCTATATAGCATTATACCCTTTTTGTACTCTAGGGAGACCTGTAATAAAATCCAACGAAATACGCTCCCACTTCCATTCAGGAATACTGAGTGGCTGAAGCAACCCTGACGGTTGTTGATGTTCTGCTTTTACTTGTTGACAAACCAGGCACTTAGCTACAAAAGCTGCAATATCTTTCTTCATACCTGGCCACCAATAGCCTTTCTTTGAATTTTGATACATTTTGGTTACTCCAGGATGAGCAGTGTATGGGGTGTCATGAGCCTCTGCAAGAATTCTCTTCTTTAACTCATCGTCTTGAGGAATACACAACCGATTCCTGAAACGAAGGACACCACCTGACAAAAGGAATTCTGGTGTCTTGCCTTCATGCACTAACCGAACTATCTTCTGACACCACTCATTAGTTACTTGCTTTTCTTTAATCTCTTCCAGTAAGGTAGACTGAACCTCTAATCTACTAATCCCTCCTGGTAAGACCTCAATCTGCTCTTTATACAATTCTTCTATTAACTCTTTTTGACTTGTGAGTCGGGACAAATAAATAGCACTAAAGAATTAAAGAAAGAGGGTGCTAGAGAAAAGAAAAGAATAGGTTGTTGTGATGGGGGAACTCATGAGTGATAAGAAGAAAGTCCCACATACACGTCACCTTAATTGAGTGGCATAAGAAGAAGAAAGAAATTGTACGACCCGTAAGAGTTTATGTGGATGAGGGTTGTACTAAGAAGAAAGTCCTACATGCATGTCACCTTAATTGAGTGGCACAAGAATAAGAAAGAAATTGTACAGTTCGTAAGAGTGCATGTAAATGAGGACTGTACTTGCTCACATGACCAGAGTTCCGAATCTATGCATCAACCGAGTCCGATCGGCATAAGAATAAGAATAAGAATGAGAAAACTCAAGCATACAAGAAAAGAAAAGAAAAGAAAAGAATAGCTTGAGTAAGAAAGAAAATACATTTCTATGCATTATTGTGAGTGCATTGCATTCATGCATTTTACCATGATGTTCGTCATGGTGAGTAAGAATAGAAAGAATTAGAAAGAAAGAAAGAAAAGAACAGGGAGAACTAGAAACAGAGAAAGAAAAGAAAAAGAAAGAATGAAGAAGAGTAAGATTAGAGTAAGGAAAGAACCAAGAATAAGTTGCGGGGATAAGTAGTAGAGGATTTACCTACTGAGCCTTTTTGTGCTCACCCTATTGTTTTTCCATGTTTTGCAAGAAATAGGTAAGCGGCGGTCGGATGAACGTCACAGAGCGGAGAGAAAAGGCACCACTGTCCTTTGTGTATAAGTTTAGTGTATACTACTTTTGTATATGTAAAGAATTATGTTTTATAAATAAAAGAAAAATTTTGGGCCCAACTATATTTCATATACTATGTCTGTATGTGTCTGAGTATATTAGTAAGAAAAAGAAGGTGTTACAGGGCTTCTGAAGAGGAGGTTGTGCTTCAGATTCGGGTCCTCTTCGGCCTATTCAGTGCACCCCAAGAGTAGAAGTCTTCATTTGTTTCTTCTGATGCAGCTTCCCTGGATGTTTCTCTTCTTTGCGGGTTTCCATACCTTTTTTCTTATTGGAAATATACTTCGAAAAGTCTATTTTTTACCTCTCCTATTTGATTGGCATATACTTCGGTTTGTAAATTTTCACATAAATTGTCAAAACCATTTTATAAACCTGCTAATTTAATTCTAGGATCAAATATAGCACCTCAACAATAAAGAAAAGGAATGAGTTCCCAATATTTAAAAAAAAAAATTCCATTGCCTTAATTGGTGCCTTTAAAATTTCATTGTCTTTGTTTTTTATAAATAACTCGGAAATTTTTATAATTGTATGTATTACCAATGGACTAGTAAGATAATACACACCCAAAAGTTGTAAAGTGGATTGGTAAAAAATTTTAAGAAAAGAATGAAATACTTTAGCTATTTGCCAATCATTTTTTACCAAAAATGAGGACCTCTATTATTTGCTACAAAATAACTAATTATATTAGCATAAGGTAAGCATGAATCAAGCATTAAATAAGTACTATTTCATCTAACAGGCACGTCTAATGCAAAAGTTCTAGGAGACATATTTGATTTTATACAAACGTCTTGAAATTCAGCATTTCTTTTATTACTACTAGTAATCCAAGCTAAAGAAGCTCTAATTCTATTAATATTTTTTTTAATTGTTTTCATACCACTTTTCACAATTAAATTAATAATTTGACATGCACAACGTTGATGAAAAAACTTCAAACTGTTATACAAACGATAATTACTTTTAAAAAAATCTATAGCTATAGTATTAGCACTTGCATTATCTAAAGTTATACTTATCACTTTATCAAGAACATTATAATCTTCTAAAACTTCAACAATTTTATTATAAATTTGTTAACCACTATGATCCACATCCATTAATCTAAATCATAATAAAGATTTATTTAATTTAAATTCATTATCAAAATAATGACTAGTCGCACAAATATAATCTTGTTCAGCTCTACCATTCCAAATATCGGCAGTTAGAGTCAGACTAACATGACAACTATGTATTTTATTTTTTAATTCTAATTTCATTTTTCTAAACAATTTTATTAAATCATTTCCAATTGCAGTTTTAGAATAACTTTTAAATCTTGGAAAAAATGAATTTTGAACAAATCTTTCAAAATATTTATCTTCAGCCATATTAATAGGTTGATCAGTTGCAGCAATATATAAAGCTAACTGTTTCCTATATACATCAAAATTATAAAGTTAAGTAGTACCCATATTAGTTATTTTAGTTTGATTGCTTTCTCTATTTCCATGTTGATTAATATGTTTATTAGCATTCCTTTTTAAAGTACTAGTACCATTACCTGAATCAGCTTTATAAATATTTTCATAGTATTTGCATCTCACTTTCTTGACTTGAACGTCATTTTCTGTCTCGTAAAACTTGTCGAAATGCACCCAAACGTTTGATGTGTGTCTGTCTTTGGTTTCGACGGTAGTTGATGAACCTGTCTCAGCTTGAGATGATGTTGGACGAGACGACGATTACGAGGACGACTTCTAAAACCATCGGGAGCTGTTGGAATCGGGGGCATATTTTGAGGTGTATCGGATTCTGAGAATGGGAAAGCGGGACTATTTGAATCTCCTCCTGCATTTATGTTAGTAAAATCAGCGGGACTAGGACTAGGATAGTAGTTTTCTTCATCATTGTAATTTATGATAGAGAAATATCTATCCATTGTAATTGAAAAAAAAAATTTGATGTAGAATAAATAAAAATTAAAGAAAGAGAATTGGAAATTGAAAATTGAAAATTGGAATTTGGAATTTGGAATTTGGAAAATTGGAAAATTGGAAATATGAATTAAACATTGTAAAAACTAATAAAACTTAAAATATGAGCAAATTGACAACAAGAGATTAAGAGAATAAATGAATAATTGAGATATTAGAGATTAGAGAATATGAGAGAAATTGAGTTGTGAGAAAAATGTGAGAGTTTAAGGCCAATTTATATTAAAAAAGGGGAAAAGAAAATGATGAAAAATACCCTTCAACGGCTATAAAATGGCTATATTTCAGGGGTAAAAAAGTAATTTAAAAAAATAAATAAAATTTTCAATTTTTTTAATTTATTTTTCGGCCAACGCACGGGTCGACGGGTTGCTGTTTTGCAATCCGGCCCATCAGGAGTTGCTACCGGATTGGGTTCAACCCGGCCTACCTTATTGACTGTCCAGATTTAACCCTCTTCATTACGGGCCGGATTAACCCAATCCATTTGTTCCACCTCTTATTGGGAGCACTAAATAAACTGAACTAACCCGATGTTCGGGATCTATTAGCCGTTCAGACTTCAGAGTCGAATATAATATTGGGAATAGTAGTTTCGAAACTCTCATTTGTTGGGTAGTTAAGAACGGCAAGGGTTTCTATTTGGAATTGGCGACGTCATTTTCACACAAATAAATCTTCTCAAAAACACTCTCCTCTAAAATTTTACTACTTTAAAATCCCATTTCGCTAATATTATCCACTTGTATACTATAATTTCCTCAAACGTTCATAAACTTCCTCTTCTTCACTGTTTCTGCAGAACCCATTTTCTTAATCTCCAGAGAAAGTGAATCAATTTGCTGGCTTACTCAAAGGTTAGGATTCTTGCTTTCTGATTTCTATCACGTTGTTGTTTAAAGCAATGTTTTCTATATGAGCTAAGATACCTATGAGTAATTTAGTAACAACTCTCGAAACGAATTTCTTCTGAGAATCTTAAAACTCGTATACTGAAAAATTGGAGAAGATTATCCCACTATATATAGAATTATCTAACTAGCTACATCCTTCTCTGTGGATCTTCAGCTAACTAGGACCTCAATATATTATTGCTTAATGGCTATTCATAGAGCTAAAATTGGCGAATAAGACAATTGACCGTTTGCTGAGAATTGGTTAAACTATTATAAAGCATGTATGTTTATGTTACTTTATTTTGACCTCTTTGGAAATTAATAAAAAATAATAATGCGTGCATAGAATCGTTTTATTTATTCTTATAATATTATAAACTTGATAAGCTAAAGGCGTAAAGCAATTGTCATCCCTTCTAAAGTTGAGAATTAAAAAAAGAAAATAAATGTGAAATCAGTTGCCCACGAAAAAGTCGTGGTTTGTGGCCAATTTTACACTCTTTTCAGTTTCTCTATTTTCTAAAATTGTTAGATAGATCAGATAAAGACGACAAAGGCCACAGGCGTAGCTGTAACTACACACTAACCTCTCTTTATCTCTTCAAGGTTTGGAAGAAGCTGCAAAGCATTTGCTTTTACGTGGAGTCACCTTTGATTCATTAATTGTGTTTCACTGGTGCGAAGCAGTGAGTGAGTAAGAATATTCGATCCTTTTATTTCTATTTAATCTGATCGCCTCTTCAGTGGACACTCCATTTGTATGTATTGATATGTCTATGTTACTCGTTGTTCTTGTATTGTAGAATTATGGTTTCATTAGTCAGTTTTCATGCATGAATAGAGATTGTGATTGAAGTTTTTATTTCTCAACTAACTTTCCTTTTATTTTATATATATATAAAGTTTTTTTCTTTGAATTCCTGTCCTGTTACTATGAACTAATTGGAAAGCTCACTTGACCTCGCAGTTTGGATTTTGGGCCTCAGTTGTGTGAAGATTTTAGTTCACATAGTAAAACAACGTTCACTTGAGCTCACAGCTTGCATTTTTGAGCCTCAATTGTGTGAAGATTTTAGTTCGAATAGTAAAACACCACTCACCTGACCTCGCAGTTTGGATTTTGGGTCTCAATTGTGTGAAGATTTCAGTTCAAATTGTAAAACAAACTAAGCCTTTTAAGACTTTCTTGCGTTCAAAATTTCCTTTCTTCTCATAAAGAATATGCATATTGTTTGAATAGTTCATTTTTCCTTTTTGTTCTTTTGTGTGTCCTTGGACACTTGGACATCAATTGTATACGCCTTTCTTCAATTAAATAAATTTCAAGTGATTCATTTTATATTATGTTAGTTCATTATTATTGTTATTTTGGAGCTCTTGTCCTCATAATTCATCTTCATTTTAGAAACTATCCATTACTTTTACAAAATTGAGTTTAAGGATATAAAACTGAGAATTCAATGAATGGTGCAGTCAGTAAAAGTAATATATTGGGCTTCTTAACAGGATCTTCAAGGCATACTCGGTAGCCTGTCATGACTGAAGATACAACCTCTTTAAGTTACTGGTTGAATTCAAGGGTTTTCCTCTGTGCTTTATGGATCTTATTCGCCATCGTTTCAGCATCCGTTATAATATGGAAATATGAAGGCTCCAAGAAATCAAAATCTGACAGGAGAGGAAACAAGGAAGAAACAGTTGGGTCATTGTATGAGGACCAAGCTTGGAACACATGTCTTACATGTATCCATCCTGCTTGGTTGCTTCTTTATAGAGTGATTGCTTTCACAGTTCTTTTTGCGTTGATCACTGCCAACATTGTCACTGCTGCTGGAGGTGTTGATATATTTTTCTTTTACACTCAGTAAGTTGTCTATTTTTACGTAGTTAGTCTTTATAATCTGTAGATACTTCAAGAGCCCCCTTTGTAATAGAATTTTCCTTAGGCTGTTCGTAAGAGCCAGACATATATATCAACTCATGCACTCATGAATGAGCCCTCTTCTATGGATGTTTGCATTTTTCTAAAAATCCACACCTTGACTCGTGAGTGGATGAGTAAACTCATGGCGCTAGGAGTTGATAGGAGTATGCCAAATCATGTCTCTTGTAGTGAACTCACTTCGATGAAAAAGATAAAATTTTGCAAACTTCTATAGCAGTCCATGACGCCAAGAATTACCTCATACACTCATGTGTTAAGAAGTGAATTTGAAATCCACATTTTAGGTTGGGATCTGTGAATTTCTATATATATATATATATATATATATAGAGAGAGAGAGAGAGAGAGAGAGAGAGAGTATATTGTCAACTTTAATTTTTATGGATGCATTTACAATAAGAGGTTTTTGAGTACCTCACTGAAGTCCTGAAATAAAGAGAGGGAGAAGGAAATGAAGAATTCATCTGGTTGTTTGTAACTAAGAGATGCTATCTCAGTTTCTTCCTGACTCCAAAGAAAAATGAATGTTGCTTTTGCTGAGAGTTCGGTTTGTGATTTTTTTTCTTTCATTATGCTGCACAGGTGGACTTTTGCTCTGGTCACAATCTATTTCGGGGTATGTCTCACATCAGATCTAGTTATACATTATATTGAAATTTGATAGAGATTTAGCTGTATTTAAAAAAAAAAAAAAAACAAATTCTGATTGTCAGAAATTGGTAGACCACCAACAATGTTTCTAACTTTTACTCGGTTCTTGAATTAACGTAACCTATGTTTTTGAATTACATGAATGTCTTTCTGCATAAATTGTTCATGCTGTCAGCTTTTTTGTTGTAGCTTGGATCCTCAATGTCCATATATGGATTATTATGCAAATCCCACAGCAGAGTTGATGATGATGGGTCTTATCTTCCAAGCATAGATGCAGAACAACACCACTACATACCTCCCATGCTCAAGGAAACTGCAGATGTACCCAATACTTCCAAAGGTTCTAACACCCTTGCAGAACCTTGCACTCGTAAGACTGCTGGTGTATGGGGCTATGCCTTTCAAATTATTTTTCAGGTAAGTCTTCTCCTAACAACTGTAAGGAGGCAATCACAACTGTACCTGCACATACTTATTCATAGCTCAAAAGACAACCTTTACGAACTTTTCTTGTAAACTTTATGTATTTTGTTGTCAAAACCTACCAGGACTTCAATTTCTATCCGCTTCATAATTTTGCTTGATGGCATAAAACAGAAATAATTTGGCAAAATAGCAGTGAGATTAGGGTTACCTTGTCTGTAGTTATTTTAAGCTGTGTTGGCCTTATTTTGGTTTCACAAGGACACAGCACTTGTAGTACTTTGTGCAACAAGAAAGTGCCGTGAACTTTTCATGAATTTGTATTGGTAATTAAGGAAGTGAAGAATGCTCTGATTGCAGACCTGCTGACATGCATGTACTTGAGAGGCTAGGGCCAACATTCTAATGATTTTTTTTTTTCTGTTAGTTCTTTTAAGTATAAAATCTTCTAATGGCGTGACATCAAATAAATTCAAATCCATGGTGGCTATGGTGCATTGATCTTATATATTTTATTTTAAAACTGGAAATCTTTCTTACTATCTTTCTACATGCTCTTTTTTGTCATACCAAAGGAACCTTGTTTTAAGTGGTTTTATATCATATTTCAGATGTAAGTTGTAAAATTTCTCTGGATGGGGCTAACACTTCAGTGGCTTTTCTCCATTAGTCCTTATAAGTTTAAAAATTGCTAATGTGGGTGATATCAACCCCATATATTCTTATCCATAATGGCTATATGCATGTATCTTTACATTTCGGTTTGAAACCAGGTATCTCTTGCATTTTTTGTGTTTTGACTAGATTCTAAACTGGGATTGCTGTCAAGCCTTACATGTGGGATATAATATTCAATATCTACACAAACTGATGTAGCACACAGCTAGTGGAAATGTAAAAATTAAAAAGTCGATGTAATTAATAGGATGCATGGTGTGACAAGAAAGAATCAAGAGTTAGGATACATAGTTTTTATGTATAGTGTTAGTCAAGATAACTTGAACCCCTGACCTTTTGGTTCTTGATTGATTACCAAGTGATTTCAGTTATTTTGTTGGCTGCCCCCTTCTGCATGCTTGTGACTGGAAAAACCATATTTCAAGTGGTTTTTTTATCAATATATCAGATTTAAGCTCATGAAAGTTCTTTCTCATTTGTTCTATTAACAGATGTGTGCCGGAGCTGTAATTCTTACTGATATTGTATTTTGGCTCGTTCTTTATCCATTTCTATTACCAACTGATATTGGTCTGAATTTGGTAAGTACTACCTATAAACCCATTTGCTTGTTTTCTTCTTTCTGCTGTACTCCTTATTTAGCTATGCATGTAGTCTAAACTCTTTGTTCTCTCATTGATTGCAATGTTGCAAACTAATGCCATGTTGAATAACCAAAATAACTGTATTGTTATTTGAAAACAATTTGGGCCATCATATTTCTTGAAAGGTAATCATAAATCACAGGACGGTTTAGTTAGTTTCATTAGCTGTAAAATGCCCTCCAAACTTCATATCTAATCCCAGGAATGAAACTCAAAATACAGTGCCTTTAGAGAAGATCTTGGTGGCTGAATATGGAGTAAATTCTTCCTTTAACCAAGTCTTAAACCCATGTGAAAATGTATTGTCTACATTAACTATCTCTACACATATTATGTTACTCCAGTTATTGAACTAGTAAACCACTATTCGGAAATAAGTAATTCAGAATTTAATTTTCTATATTTTTAAAGATATTCATTTTCTTATTTCAGTCAAGAAAGTTAGGCTGTGAAAGAAGACTGCAACCTAGCAGGGTTATTAATATGTTACAATCATCATTCTTTATTCTTGCATCATGCATTGAATTGCTTTCCTTTTTAACTAAAAGTCCCTTTCAGTTGATAACTGTGTCAACCTTTTTAACTGCAGATTGTTATTTCTATGCACTCAGTCAATGCTGTTGTCCTCGTGGGTGACGTCATTTTAAATGACTTGGTATGTTGATATCATTGATGTTTTCAGAGGCTTTTGATTTTTTATTCCTTCTTAATATTTACAGATTTTTTTTTTTTTTCTGCTTCAGAGGTTTCCTCTGTTTCGAATTGCATATTATATCTTATGGACGTGTACATTTGTCATTTTCCAATGGATCATCCATGCTTGTTCTAACCTTTGGTAAAGTGTACTTTTTAAGTGATTATTTTATTTGTTTTATTTACATAAAAGAAAATTAATTTTGGTTTATAATGATGATACTCCTTTATACAGGTGGCCATATGCATTTCTCGACTTATCATCACCCTGGGCTCCAGTATGGTAAGTGAACGATCACTACTGATTCAAATTTGATTTATGACTATATCACCTTCTGAATCTTTGTGGAAACACCTGTCTCCTCCTTCCAGTATGAGAGAAGGTTAAGAAACTATTCCTTCTGTTAACTAACCCATACTTGCACCTTTCGAATGCAAGAAATTTACTCCATTAATACGGTGTATTTCATTTGTGTTGGTGTTCAAATATCTGTAGAACTTAAATAAAAATAAAAAATAAATAAAAATAAGAGAGTAGAATTCGTGGTTATGGTACTTGAAAAGTAAAATCGATAATGATCATCAGTTTGTCTAATAAACTGGTAGCCTTTTCAGAAATCACAATATGGGTCTGACTTTATTCTAAGGTTCATTGCCTCACCTATCCAGTAAAAATACAAAATAAAGAGACAATATTGTTCTTTCTTAGCTGAAAGAAATTATACTTTTTAGCTTTTTGCATTGTTTATATCTTATTAACGTTAGATTCTAATATAGAGGCGATTGTTTCTAAGGGTGGCAGCTACCTGTATTCATTAACTCAGTGACTGTTAGTTGTTAACAATTGAAATCAGATAAATTCAACCAAAAATTTAAACCATGTTTCCCACTGCTTCTTACCCTACTGGGTTCCTGTCCTGAGCAGGTATCTTGGGGTAGGGTTGCTGCATGTCCCTTGCTTTGGCGTCTTTGCTGCATTGGTTAGGCTGAAGCACTTTGTGTTGTCAAAAAGTTTCCCAGACTCTTACCGGTGTTGACATGAGAAGAAGTTGGACTCTGCCAGTTGCCACATTATCTGAACGGTTGCTTTTGATAGATTAAATCAGGCATCTTCTTGATGCGCTGCTGATGATGGTTGTGTTTTGGAAGAAGCATGTATTGGTTGTATGCCAAATGTATGGATTGTCACATTCAACTTATTTTCATGTTGTAATGTTAATATCTCTGTTTTAAGTATATATGCATGTACATGTGGATTCACCCAGAGATTTTAAACTGCTTCTTCCACCCAAGAGTCTGAATCTCTTGTAGAGTTGACTCTTTTTAGATTAATAGCAAATAGACAAGTTGAATAGGTTCGATTTTCCTATAATTCCCCATGCTACATTGTGATAAATGTTAGTTTCATCAAAGCCAGTGTGCNAGTTATTGAACTAGTAAACCACTATTCGGAAATAAGTAATTCAGAATTTAATTTTCTATATTTTTAAAGATATTCATTTTCTTATTTCAGTCAAGAAAGTTAGGCTGTGAAAGAAGACTGCAACCTAGCAGGGTTATTAATATGTTACAATCATCATTCTTTATTCTTGCATCATGCATTGAATTGCTTTCCTTTTTAACTAAAAGTCCCTTTCAGTTGATAACTGTGTCAACCTTTTTAACTGCAGATTGTTATTTCTATGCACTCAGTCAATGCTGTTGTCCTCGTGGGTGACGTCATTTTAAATGACTTGGTATGTTGATATCATTGATGTTTTCAGAGGCTTTTGATTTTTTATTCCTTCTTAATATTTACAGATTTTTTTTTTTTTCTGCTTCAGAGGTTTCCTCTGTTTCGAATTGCATATTATATCTTATGGACGTGTACATTTGTCATTTTCCAATGGATCATCCATGCTTGTTCTAACCTTTGGTAAAGTGTACTTTTTAAGTGATTATTTTATTTGTTTTATTTACATAAAAGAAAATTAATTTTGGTTTATAATGATGATACTCCTTTATACAGGTGGCCATATGCATTTCTCGACTTATCATCACCCTGGGCTCCAATATGGTAAGTGAACGATCACTACTGATTCAAATTTGATTTATGACTATATCACCTTCTGAATCTTTGTGGAAACACCTGTCTCCTCCTTCCAGTATGAGAGAAGGTTAAGAAACTATTCCTTCTGTTAACTAACCCATACTTGTACCTTTCGAATGCAAGAAATTTACTCCATTAATACGGTGTATTTCATTTGTGTTGGTGTTCAAATATCTGTAGAACTTAAATAAAAATAAAAAATAAATAAAAATAAGAGAGTAGAATTCGTGGTTATGGTACTTGAAAAGTAAAATCGATAATGATCATCAGTTTGTCTAATAAACTGGTAGCCTTTTCAGAAATCACAATATGGGTCTGACTTTATTCTAAGGTTCATTGCCTCACCTATCCAGTAAAAATACAAAATAAAGAGACAATATTGTTCTTTCTTAGCTGAAAGAAATTATACTTTTTAGCTTTTTGCATTGTTTATATCTTATTAACGTTAGATTCTAATATAGAGGCGATTGTTTCTAAGGGTGGCAGCTACCTGTATTCATTAACTCAGTGACTGTTAGTTGTTAACAATTGAAATCAGATAAATTCAACCAAAAATTTAAACCATGTTTCCCACTGCTTCTTACCCTACTGGGTTCCTGTCCTGAGCAGGTATCTTGGGGTAGGGTTGCTGCATGTCCCTTGCTTTGGCGTCTTTGCTGCATTGGCTAGGCTGAAGCACTTTGTGTTGTCAAAAAGTTTCCCAGACTCTTATCGGTGTTGACATGAGAAGAAGTTGGACTCTGCCAGTTGCCACATTATCTGAACGGTTGCTTTTGATAGATTAGATCAGGCATCTTCTTGATGCGCTGCTGATGATGGTTGTGTTTTGGAAGAAGCATGTATTGGTTGTATGCCAAATGTATGGATTGTCACATTCAACTTATTTTCATGTTGTAATGTTAATATCTCTGTTTTAAGTATATATGCATGTACATGTGAATTCACCCAGAGATTTTAAACTGCTTCTTCCACCCAAGAGTCTGAATCTCTTGTAGAGTTGACTCGTTTTAGATTAATAGCAAATAGACAAGTTGAATAGGTTCGATTTTCCTATAATTCCCCATGCTACATTGTGATAAATGTTAGTTTCATCAAAGCCAGTGTGCCGTCTGTTTATTATTATTATTTTCTGTTTGATTAATTGATACACTATTTCCAAATCAGAACCGGGATCATAGCTAACCAAATGGTTTTCCCTTCTATATGTTTAAAAAAGTTCAGATATTGATGACTGCTCTGATGTACTTGGTGCTAGTTGAGCATTGTCAAGTCTTTAGTTAACCTTAAATGATAGGAAAGCAAAATATATCAAGCAAGAATGAAGTCACTGCAATTGCAGAAAAATCAGATGAATACCAAATAATGTAGAAACAACCAGGAGTCAACGCAGTTAATCAAATAATTAGTTGTAATTCATTTTAACACCAAACCATCTCATCTCTCATTTATGATTGTTTCAAGCAAATCTACTGATCAAATACTAACACGAACCGGAATGGGTTTCTCTCCTTTTTTAAGATCTCCCCTTTCCTCTTTTCTCTGGCTAATAATTGATTTTCTTCAGCCTCCTTTACCTCTTTTAACAATGGTTGAGGCTGTACTCAAAAAGTTTTTTTTTTTCATAGCAGAAACTTCACAAATATCTTATATTCTTATGGCATGACTGCCGCCTAGGGTTTCACATGTTCCCTAATAAACTGCTCTATCTGAGATATTTCCCCAGTCAAACCAGAAGCTTCTGCAACTGTAACTTTGTTATGGCACTGAGAGAATGCAAACGCCTCTCCTGGTATCCCCAAAGTGAAGTCATTGGTAACATCAGCCTCTGATATTGCACTTCTTGATGCTCTTAGCTTATCACTGTAAAATGTTTAAAAGAGATGGAACAAAAATTAAGATAGTAAATTGAACATATTACAAAAAATGACTCAGAATATGTAGAGAGATAAAGAGTTTCCACAATATATCGCATGACAAGATAGAACGACCATCAATGAGCCAAAAGAAAGCATATCACTCAGTTCAAGATGTTATATGCATCAAACCAAAAGAGTCTCTTTTAATATGTCAAGGATGATGAACATAATTATTTAAACCATGCAAAAAGTAAATTAACCAAATATCAGAAACCTAAAGATAAGAGAACTCATAATTATACATTTCCTTCTCCATTTGTTTTCTGATGAACTCTTTGCTGTGTGCCGTCACTTTGTCTGCCTTGTTACAACAAATGAGAACTGGAACTTTCTTTTTGACAACAATTGAGTTTGTCAAGATATCATACAGGTACCTGTCCCACATAAGCCATCAAATATTAGTATCTTTGCAGGCAACAAATCTAATCAAAGACTCTCTGAGTGCACATGTGTGCAGATGTGGCTGCAACCAGAAGCTGCATAATAAAGCTTTTAATTACTCTGAAGCTGCACGGCAGTTTGGCAAGAATTCCACAGCATCCACAACAAACACTATGCCAGCTGCTTGATGCAAAAACCCTTCTAATTTGGGTCGGAGACGGGAATGTCCAGGAACATCAACAAGATGTACAGGCTTTACTTTGCCCTTCTGTAAAGGCACAAAGGTGACAATTCAAATTATGTTAATGATTTTAAATTGGTTCACAATCAATAATCGGAAGAGAAAAATGATGCAATTAACTAATCTTCAACTTGGAGGGCAAGTTGAGCCATGTCCCCACTTTATATGAAAGCATAATATTGGAAAAAAATCAGATTCCTTTAGCAAGTGTTTCAATGAGCTTATTTCTGTATATATTTGAGCACAGCAGGTTAAGATACACCACCTTACTACTTTCAGTATGCAGCACAAAAGTGCCCTCATTTGGCTCCATTGATGTAACAGTACCCTGATGATAAGAACCATCCCGAAGCTGAAACAAGATATATGCCATGACATTCAGATTAAAATTTGTAAGACATACCAGATCTTTTTCAGGAACTTATGAGAAATTCATTGCGGTTATGCTTGGAAATTGTCCAATAAACTAACAGGAAAAAGATAGAAACTTAATAGTTGATATTTGCAATATATCAATTCCAGTAATTTAAAGGGAGCTATTGGATCACATGAATAGAGAGCTCTACGCTACATGCAAGGTTACACGTTTCTCTTTTATCAATAATACTACTAATAGAACCCAAATCCTCTAACACAAGAACAATGTTCTAAGCCACTGAACCAAGGGGTACCCTTGACGAATTCTCTCAATCCAAGCTTCTCTAGACATAGCCTCATGGAATTACATCCTCCATCTGTGACTGATACCAACATGGACTGATTTGCTAACAGTTGAAAGAAAAGCTTATTACTATTGGTCTATTCATTAAACATCATGAATTGTTTTTTCACCTTGTTCATTGGTTTTTTATTTCTTCCCCTTCTTCTTTTTCCAATTTCAGAAACATTGGAAAACGAACTATAGAGGCAAAAAAATTATTGTTGGTTTTATTCTCAAATATACCAAATATGCTGGCGTTTTAATGTATTGTAACTAAACTTATAGATTATGTGCAACAACCCTTCTGTGTACTCTCTCTTTCTCATGTTTTCTATTTGGATTACAATGTAACAACTTTAATACTGCAAATTCTAAGTATAATCTCAGTCAAGCAACAAGACTGGTAGGAAGAAATTCTAATAACTGAACCTAACTACATTATCAGATTTTCCACAACATACTCACAGGTATCAAAAAAGACTTTCTAAGAAGAGACCCAATACTCCCACAAACTTACCTGATAGAAAATAACCGTTTTCCCACTTCCACTTAGCCCAGTGAGTACAATGGTATTAGACTTTGAGCGTTTGAACAATTGAACTGCAAAATAAATCAAACAAAGAGATCAATACAATAATTACAAATTCTTAACTTCAATTAGTAAAATAGGGAAGATCTCACTATATCATGTTTACTAAGCACAAAATACACTGCATGACATGGAATAGTAATAATTAAGGGATCACTAATTCAGATTAACTTGAGTACTACACAGAAGAAAAGAGAAACACAAAATCAAAATCAGCATTTCTTCTACGATCCATCACTCTCAAAATCACATTTTGAAGCAGTCACTGTCGACCAAGTTGGGATTAAAAAAAGCCTCAGAAAACAGTGCTGGAGACGCTTCCTCTAGCATAAATGTTCAATTGTGTATGTAGGGCTAGCATTGTAGCCATATCCAGAATTTTCAACGCCTTAATTTGCTAGGTATAGCAATTGGTACTAAACTATCAATATATTCGAATCTGTACATCATTACAGCCACATAATTTCAAACAATCTCTACTAAAAAAGCACATATTGCATCCAATTTCATTAAAAAAAAAAAAAAAAAGTAATAATAGTAGCATGACTCACAGAATAAAAGAAGAGTGGTGGTAAAGAGCAAGACACCGAGAGCAGCATAGAGTTGAGTCGGAGGAATTTGACGAGCAAATTCAATTCCTTGTTGCAACAATTGCTCTAATTCAATCTTCCACTGCTCCATCCCTTCTGTTAACTTCGACATCATAAAATAACCAATCTACAAAATATGCTAAGAATCAGAATCTAAACAAACACGAACAAAACTTTTTTCAGAAGAAAAAAGAAAAAGCGAACCTGATGGGAGATGTCTGCCGGTAAATTTAGTTGAGAGACCCCTCGAAAGTGGAGGGCGGATTTATTCGGGTTTTCACGAATGGAATGTTCTACGTTTGGGTATTTTCGCTGGTTGGCCCTAATCCGAAGGATTACTGAAAAATGACCAAAATTGGGTTAAAGGGAAACTTTTCAAATTAACCCAAAATATTGATTTGAAAAGAAAAAGACAAAATGACCCTTTGTGCTGGAGAATAACACAAAAACATGAAGAAAAAAAATTTGCCAGGTGCCAACTTTACCCCTATGGTTTTGGTCTATTAAATTAAGACCTTAGTGTTTCAAAATTGAGAACTGATAACTCTTTTCTAAAAGAGTAATACTTACACTTATAACAAAATTTTACAAAGATCTCCATACAAAGTGATGTGGCAAAAAATGAATAGAAGAGTGAATTTAATGAGTTTGACTTTTTGTTTCACTCTTTTATTCATTTTTTGTCACATCACTTTGTATAAAAATCTTTGTAAGTATGGTATTATTGTTTCTAAAATGACAAAACGCCCGAAACAAAGTTGAAAATACAAATTAAAACTTACAAAACCATCGGATCTCAACTAATATGATGGATGATGTTTCAGTATTTGATCAGTTTTGAGCATTACTACACTTACAACTATTTTTTACAATCTTTTCATACAACCTTGATGTGACAATTTATGATTCATCAGTTTATAATGGATCTTATCTATCCAAATGTATGTTGATCAATTACAAACTGTCACATTAAGTTTGTATGAAAAAGTTGTAAGTGTCGTTTTTACAATTTCTTTATAGAATGATTTATGTTTTTCTATCCAAAATTAAAATCTCAACTTTATATAGAGAACATTAGTCAATAGTTAGAATGGGTTTTAATGTAAAGATATATATTCTCCGATTTGTTTTGGCTTCAAGGGAAATTATATATATTATTTTGGTAACACCTCAATTAGTCATTCGGGACTCTAAAGTTAATAGTCAGGTAAGCCTTTAGTAGTTATCCCTTATTAGTAGCTGTGGATATTCGAATTCAGAACCTCTTGAATAATACATCCAAAAATCTCAAACAAACTGCCGAGCTAACCCCTAAATATGTTTATATAAACACTTGTTTATTAGTTTAATCAATTATCTAAATATTTTATTATGTAATTAAACATTAAATCATTTAGTTTCGTTTTTGAGAAGAAGGGTATGGACTAGTTTCAATGAAGGGTTCAATTGAAAGTTGAAACTAGGTTAGACCTCAAGAGTTTTTTCATCTTCTTAAATTACTTATGCGGAGCATTAATGTCATTTTGCTTCCAACTGTCAATCTAATCGCCCCCTATCATTCTCTAAATTGTGGAAAAGTCCTATTTTCATCAAAGCACGTTATTTTGGCAGCATTCTTTGATAATTGAATCGGAATGCCATTGTTGGCCAACTGTGATTCTTGAAGGGTTCTTGGAACTGCTAAAGACTTGGTCTTGGCTAGCTTAGGCTCCCATTTTTGTTTCTGGGTTCTAAGGAGTATTATAGTCTTTCCTCTCTAATTTAGGTTACCTATGTAAATTTTCAAAGTTTGAGTTATTAATTATTATATCCGCCTCCGGTAGGTTACTGCAATTTTCAAATTCTTGGTTCAAAAATCTTCAAACATAAAATGGACGAAGACATTTCACGATGGGTAATGGAATTTCTTCTTCGGCACTCAACTTCCGATCAATTAATCAACAAAATCCTCGTCCAACTCCCCATATCCAACAGCAATTTCCGGTTCAAGAAAACCCTTCTACTCCGTTCAATCCAAACCGAAATCTCCGATGGTTCGGTCTCCGAAACTATTCTAGATACTCTTAAAACGATTGAAGATTTGGATAAGAAGGAGGGAATCAAAACTACGGCTTCAATGAAAGCGGCATATTGCGCGGTCGCGGTGGAGTGCACGGTAAAGTACTTGGGCGGCTTCGTAGACAAACACGGCAAGTATTCCGAAGCCTTGGAGAGGATTTGGACGAGCAAAATTGGGAAATTGCTGGGGAGTGAGCTGCTTACGGAGGATTTATTAAAAACGAAGGATGAATTAGAGGCAGCGATTGGGGACGATCACGTGTGCAGGAAGCTGCTGAAGATGAACACCCGCAACGATGCGTTGCAATCTGTTAGAGCTTATTTAGCCGAAGCATGGGCCATAATGGGACCCGCATTTTTGGATTTAGCAGTGGCGAAGATCAAACAGATGAAAGAGCGGGAATCTGGCGGCGGTGATTATGTTGGACAGAGAGATGCAGCTATACAGAAAGGTAAAGGTAGGATTCCACTTATGAATGATAAATAATGTAATTTTAATGTGTTTTATCATATCTCGTTATGATTAGGATTTATTAGCAAGGAAATTTAGTGCATGAATGAATGATACATTTCTCAGGAAAATAATGTGGTTGGAAGTTTCTCAAGTTTTGAATACAATCCTTACAGGTATTTTAAATGTAAAGATAATCAAGGGTGTGTTTTTTTTTTTTTTTTTTTGGTGAGATTTTGTCTGGATTATTTAAAAAAATTGTATGACGACTTTGGGGAACTTTTCATGATTGCAAAGTGAAGCCCCCTTGGGATTTTAATATTGGAATTATTAGACACGGGAGATTTTACTGACCAATGAAACTACTTGATTTGCAATTTCTTTCTATGGATGCATTCACTGTTGGGTTTTTAATTGTTGTCTTGTTAAGTTTGCTGTTAGCATGATATAGTTGATATGGGTTCTTATTACAACTTAACCTGCATACGTAACTTTAGGAATTCATGGGAAAATGTAATTGGTTTTTAAATTTTTGTATTGTTTTTCCTCGAATTCTGCCTTACCTAGTAACTTGCTGTTAGCATGTTATTGTTTATATGGATTGTTCTTACAACATAATATGCATACTTTGCTATAGGAATTCTGGGCGGAAATGTGCTGCAAAAGCGTAAACATATTGCTTTGCATAGACGTATTAGAGGATCAATTAAGATCTCTGATAATGAGGAATTAGGCACAGATGCATCATGTGGAAAGTATGACACCGTGCCCGCCCCTGAAGTCAGCAGAGTGATAGAAGCACTTAAATCTAGTTCTTTGGAGTTACAAGCAATGGTGACAGACCCTCTTCCAGATGCTGTACTCAGGGCTGAAGCTGTGGTTTCTGATATGGCAAGAGAAAAACAGAATCATGAGCCGTCAGTCGAAAAGCAGAATAATGTGGATAAAGATGTGCTGTATCCATCTGTAAATACTGGTGTTGAAACTGTTCAAGCTAATAAGGATAATCATGGAAATCAATCTTGCAGCCATCAGAATAATGCACCTAAACCCGGCTTGATGGAGCGGAATAGTACTGCACAAACCTATGAGGTTTGTCTTTGTGCTTTGGTTTATGCTTTTTGTCAATTTATTTTGGCTATTGCATTCTGTCATGCAATGGCGCGCGTAGCCATTTTGAGTGCATTCATTTGTTTCCCTTGTCAAAGTTATCTGGTTTAAACTCATCTTGTTTTTATGCAAACATATGGTCGTCCTGGAATTATGCTGACATCTGTTATCTGTCTATTTATTTATTTATTATTTCCTGTGGAGAATCATTATTGCTGTAGAAATGCATTTTTGTGCTTGTTTTTGCTGGTTGTAGGTTAGTGTTTGATTTTGCTTGTGTTCAGATCTTAAAGGGTGCCTCTCACTGAAAGTGTCCCCACTTATTAGATTGTCTTTGTCTTAATTTCTAAGATTGAAAACCTAAACTCACTTATGCTTAGATACATTAACGTGAACTTGAGCTCTTTAAACTTGGAAATTACTTTATTTCACCACTATTCACTCAACAAATTAAACATTAACCAACATTTGAAACTTTTGAAAATTTTTACAACTAAATTCAATTGTTACTATTATACCCTTGAATATATATATCAATCCTTCATTCTCTTTATTCAACTATTTTCTTACCTTTGGATTCAAGTCTCTCTCAAATCCTACTAAATTCAAAACTAAATCTTTGTCCCACTAATCCACGACTCATTTTCACAAAGTTTTCTTATAGTGAAAACCCTTACTAGTAACAAATTCATTGAAACACTAATCCATGGGGTACTTGTAATCATGAATTTTTCCTTCCTCAATCTAGACTGATTTCCTTTTCTCAATTTTGACTATTATACTCTTATTCATTAGGCGTAAATCTGCATAGAAATACAATAAAGAATATTATTTACACACGAAAATTATAAATTAAAAGAAAATTTGAATAATTGATTTCAAATGAAATATTCACCAATACTTCTTGTTGGACCAAAAATATAGGTTTTAGGAGGCCTAAATCTAGAGACAAATATAAAGTCTCATAGGCCAAGCCCAAGAACAAAGATGTCAGCCCATTAAAAATAAGATGGCCGAGAAATGCAAAACAGTCTAATCCATTTGTCAAGGAGTCTAATCTGTATGGCTAGAATGGACAAAATCCACTTTCTTAAGAATAAGGAAAGTGGCTCATTATCACAAACATGACCCATTTTCAACAAAAATGTCCCATTATGAAGAAATTGTCTCATAACTCCTAAGCTGAAGGCATGATGGGACACTTTCTTCATAATGGGAATATTTTTGTGGAAAATGGGGCATGTTTATGATAATAGCCCACTTTTGCTCCCACTTTCCTAATTGGAATTGGGTTTTATCGATTTTAGCCATGTGAATTGGACTCTTTGACATGTAGATTGGGCTTCTTTGCCTTTCCTAGATCATATTATTTTTGCTAACATCTTTGTTCATGGGCTTGGCCTATGAGGCTTCATAATTGTCTCTTCATTTGGGCCCCCTAAGGTCTTTATTTTTAGTCCAACACTCGTCAAAAGTTTACAAGCGTATAATTTGTACAAGTATGGGGGAAAAGTTTCCCTTTTACTCATACAAGTTGTACTAGTAAAGAGGAATTTTTCCTCTTTAACTTGTACTTGTAAATGGGAAACTTTCCCCTTATACATTGCTCAAAGACGTTATGCAAGTAAAGGGAAATTTTTCCCTCTTAATTTGTACTAGTTAAAAGGAATTTTCTTCCTTCAACGTGGAAAAGGGAATTACCCCTTTTCTTGTAGAAGTTGTATGAGTGTAAGGGAAGATTTTCCCCCTTACAAGTACCAATTGTACAAGTTAAGGGGGAAAGATTCCCCTTTATTGGCATAACTTCTACAGTAAGGAAGAAAATTTTCCCCTATACTCGTACAAGTTTTACAAGTTTAAGGGGGAAAGATTCCCCTTTATTGGCATAACTTCTACAGTAAGGAGGAAAATTTTCCCCTATAATCGTACAAGTTTTACAAGTAAAGGGGAATTTTCTCCTTTGCGAGTACTCGTAATTCTCTTATGTTACTCGCAAAAAACAAAAATACAAATAAGGGGATCATTTCCCATTACTTGTATTTCTTGCACATTGTCTCTTCAATTACTTTCATTTTTCAATGGCTTTTTAGAGAAGAAAGACATGCTAAGAGAGTGGAGGAAGGGAAGTGAAAAGTGAGTGGAGAGTAATTTGAATCTAGGGTCTTTTTCTTATATATACACATAAGGATACAAAAAGTCATTACATTGATTAGGTGGTTAACTTTTCAGGAGTTCGATAAGTTTCTGTAATTTGTTGTGTGAATGTTGGTTAAATAAAGTAATTTCCTGTTTAAAATACTTTGCTGAGAATGAAAAAATGGGCATATTTCTTGAGTGCTCCATAATTTTTTTTTGCTCAATAAATTATTTGAGGTAAATAGAGGCAAATTATTGAGCAAGTAGGCTTTCTCTTGGGGATATTAAAAAAATTTCAAATGCTTATTAATATATTTGATGCTGATAAGAATTGACTGTGTTAAAAAAGTAGCTCTTTAGAGAATTTAGTTTGATATGTAATGATTGCTTCCTAGATTCTTTTAACTGAGTATACTTAATTGCCTCCTGCAAATGTCTGTGGATAGTATGTGAAATTATAAACTGGAAGGATCTTATCATCTATCCAGTTACTGAGCATAAGTGTTATATTTATTTGTTTGCTCCAGATCAGAGTTTTCTTCAACCAGTTTATAAATCCATTTTGTTTGATTACTAATGCAGATCAGTTAGATCTGCCAGTAGGTGAAATAAGTTTGGAGAATGGCTGCTCCTTGTTTTGTTGTTGTAAAACATTTTTTTTTATTTACTTTGACAAAGAAATACATCAGTTTATATTTGACATCTTGTTAGGACTTTGAAGTTGTCTTGATTTGTATGTTTTGTGCTCTGAATCCTGTTTTCTACATTTGGTATGTTTTAACTTTTAACTATGTTGCATTTTGAAACTTTTTGTAGTGGAGTGATTCTATTGATGACTCACCTGGAGGAACATCCAATCATGTTCATAGATTTCACTTACCTAGCCCAAAAAGAAGGGCTGTTTCTCCATTGAAGAAGCATGAAATTACAAAACTCATTAGAAGGAGAAAAAAGAAAAGATGGAGTTTAGAAGAAGAGGAAGCTTTAAGGAATGGCGTCCAAAAGTATGTTTTTCTGTTTTGGCAAAGCAATGACAAATCTGGACTTGTTATTCATTTGAGTTTTGTTGTTTTCTCTTGGAAATCATTCAATTCTAAGTGTGTTCCATGCCTCAAGTCTTTTTGTGTGTGTCTGTTCTGTGAGAATTATATGGCGAGGTGGGGGGTGCAGATGTGGTTAGTTACTTCTGAGTGCTGATTCTTGGTTTTGCTTTATGGTGAAGGTACGGTACAGGAAACTGGAAGGTCATCCTGAAATCCGACCCTGACGCATTTGCAGAGAGAACTGAGGTAATTTTGCTGTATATTGATCTTCAATGTATTTGTTTGCTCTTTTTTTTTTCCATTGTTATTCTTTTTTATTGATGTCATGCTTCATTGTGTTTAGGTTGATTTGAAGGACAAGTGGAGGAACATGATGCGGTAGTGATAGTTCTAAATGATTCTGCTGTTATTTGTGTTTATATTCCTGTAAATTACCTTCTATGGTGGATCAAATGTAATCATAACTTCTTTTTTTTTTTTTTTTTCTCTTTTTGTTGTTGTTGTGGGGTTGGGGGGAGAGGGCTGTTCTCTGTATAATTTTTGTAGTTATGGTTGCATTAAGGAATCTGGGTAGAGCTAACTTATTACCAGCTTAGATTACTGTAGTTGGGGTTGTGAATGTTTGGACTGCACAACTTATAGATCTCAAACACAAGCACAAATGATTGGCATGATCCTTACGGGGACATTTTGTGAGGAGCAATATACATTTGAAATATGTAAAACTAAGCTAATGGAAGTAGTGGTAGTCGTTAAGTGTTTTTATATGGAGGTCAAGTTAGTAGTCGTCATGTGGATTGTGGTTTTTGAGTAGCTGAGGCTTGAAGCAGTCAGTCATAGGCTAATTGAAGGTTATTGGCCAGTGAATGAGTTTATACTTTGTTCTCTCTAGTGAGCCTTGATTGTGCTGTACAGGATGAGTTGAGTGGGTTTAAGTTTCAAGAATACTGATGCAGTGATAAAGTTTATGAATAGTATTGGTTTAAGCTTAGACCCATATTCGATTCCACAAGACTCTTTTATCAAAACTGAAAAAAGAAAGTCACCATAAGAGGTTGGACTCAATTTTTGCCGTTTGGAGAAGTTTGTTCGATAATCTTAAAGAAAAATTATAATTCAAGAAGAGGTGATCAGAAGATTCCATATTTCTTTTACGTAGAATACGAGAGGGGGATTGATATCAATTTGGAAACCTTCTTTGAACAATTTCAAAACTCAACGACCTAGGATGGAATAGGATTACCACCTCAAACATTTCAAAGGCCACTTCCTCATCCCACAACCTAATTTACTAATCAAGGCATGCAATTCCCCTTGGTGAGTGTTGATTGCCTTTTTGGTTAGCCATGTTGATTTTAAGGCCAAAAATCACTTAGTTTTTTTTTTTCAAATTAAATAAATAGAAGTGGAGTTTGTGGTGTAAAAAAAAACCCTTAAAAACTTTGATAAGATCCTCCTTCAAAATATCCCAACGTTTTTGGTACAAAACCAAAGAAAAACCATCTAACCTTCAACAATTTGAATTTGCCATCTTCTTTTTATGTTATGCGTAAGTTTTAAAGAGAAATAAATAAATGGATTCTACTACCTACCTAGCACCTACCAATGTAAAGTGGGCCTATTTCCATTGAAGTAACCCATGAAAAACAAATGAAGTTGAAACTTCACATTTTAAGCTATGTTTTCGTTTCATCATTTAATTGATGTCAATATCCATAACCGTCCGCTTGGGAACCAACCATCATTCATTACTGTACATCATTTTGTTTCAATTTCAGCTATTTTACATTAGTCTAGAAGCTTTCATCTAATATGCAATTTTTTTTCTTTTTTTTTTATAGTCGGATATTCAGGTTAGCTTATGTATACATCAACTAATCTTTCAGGATCCTAAAATTACTTATCAAATAAAAGCTCTACTAATTATTCCTATTAACTTCTGAAGAACGATTCAAACTCAAAATCTCTTAAATAAATAAATTATTATCGTTCTTGAATCACATCGTATTTTCATAACCACCACTATTAAGATGAAAAGATTTTTACCAGAATCTTGGACCTACATTTATTTGTTTTTTTATAGAGTCAACAGTCATAACTCATAACTACCAACCACATCCAAATCTCAGGTCAATTTACATATACGAGACTGCCACATAGCATTGTAAAATTTTAATAATAAATAATAAATTATATATGCGTTTTGTATGCGTAATATTTTATTTTTAAAAAAATTGCACGTGGTCTCATACTTTTCAATTAAAAAAGTGATAATTAGTTTTCAATTATATCTCATTAAACCATGAAAATTATATAGTAACCATATCATATGATGCCTCTTTCTGTATCTGTTCGTCAAAATAAGGTAACTGCATTCAAAAATGGGAATCTTGCAATCAACGGTGATCCACCTGGGCGTTACATCCAATCATCTCCTAAAGAAAAAAATGTTAGGTGCCCCACGTGTTCATCAGTCTGCGTCTAATACTTTCCCGCGGAACAGTATAAACTACAAACTATTTTTTAATCAACCCATTCCCTCTATAAATACCGCACCATTAACCAAACTCAGACCAAGATTTGGCTTCTGTTTGCTAACTAGCTACCTACCACAAGCCATCGTTTGTTTTTCAAGGTATAGTTTTAAATTCGAAATGCAGAGTTCAGATCTGTCGTATTCGAAAGCTGGAATGTAGATCTGAAAATTAGTGTTCAAATTTGTGGTTTAGGTGAGAAACAGATCGAGGAGAAATGGCACGCAAGAAGATCAGAGAGTATGATTCCAAGAGATTGTTGAAGGAGCACTTTAAGAGGCTCTCTGGTCGCGAATTGCCTATTAAGTCTGCACAAGTGAGTGTTCCTTCCATCATTTTAGTTTTTATTTTTCTTCCTATGCGTCTTTAGTTAATGGATTATGCTTTTGACCTCTGATTTGTTGAATTTATTTGTTTTATTTAAATCAACCTGTTTCATATTCTGTTGAATTTGCGAGTCTTTTCTATGTTCTGTTCCGGTTTGATTTTTGAAATCTGATCTTAGTTGCTTTTGCAGTTAGATTGTTAGTCTAAAGTAGTTGTTAGTTTGTTTCAATATTTTAGCCCTGTGTATAGGCTTATACGAATTTGTGTATGAAGATTGAAGCCGGTTTCTGATGGTACAGCTTCAGTAGGATATTGAAACTTGCTTGTGTGTTCCAAATGTTTAGGGTTTATGTAATTTAATTGAATAAGTGAAGGAATTACTGAAATCTTGGCTTGATGCTTTGAATTATGTCTTTAGGTTATAAATAAAATTTGAAAACGATGCGTTTATGTGATAGGTAACGGAGTCAACTGATTTCGCTGAGTTAGTAGAGAGAGAACCCTGGCTATCAGCATGTAAACTAGTTGTGAAACCCGACATGTTGTTTGGCAAACGTGGGAAGAGTGGTTTGGTTGCCTTAAATCTGGATATTTCTCAAGTTGCAACCTTTGTGAAAGAGCGCTTGGGCAAACAGGTATTATTTTTCCTGAGTCATTCACTGTAATGTTTTTTTCCTTTTCAGCTATGACTTCTTATTTGTTATACGTGGCATTCGTCGAGTTTGATAATTTAATTGTTCATCTCACGTTTGTTATTCTTGGTTTTCAGGTGGAGATGGGAGGATGTAAAGGACCCATAACAACATTCATCATTGAACCCTTCATCCCTCACAATGAAGAGTTTTACCTTAATATTGTCTCAGAGCGACTTGGGTGCAGCATAAGCTTTTCAGAATGTGGAGGAATTGAAATTGAAGAGAACTGGGATAAGGTACTTCTAAATGTTATTTAATCAATCTTTTTACTCTCTCATGTTGGCTTGCCTTACAGAACCATAACCTAGTAAGGGTCTTATCCTTCCAGGTTAAGACAATATATGTCCCAACGGGGATTCCTCTTGCCTCAGAATCATGTGCTCCACTTGTGGCAACCCTTCCATTGGAGGTAATTTCTCTGAAATCAATGATTTGGCTGTTTATTTCTGCTCCTTGGTCACACATTGCTTGTTCACCATATTCTGGCATTAGGTTTCACTTCAACACTGCTTTATCTTTCTATCCACTGCTGGTTTTCCCCTCCAACAGAAAATAACAAATAAATAAAAGCTGCTTATGATAC